>NW_022436982.1:14301661-14371489 GCF_009761245.1 Sapajus apella
AGGGAAGGGAAGGGAAGGGAAGGGAAGGGAAGGGAAGAAAAGGAAAAAATATTGGAAAGGAATATTGGAAAGAATTATTAGAAGGAATTGGTTCACACAATTATGGAGAATGGGCAAGTCCAAAATCTGCGGAGTGGGCTGGCAGGCTAGAGACCCAGAAAAGCCTATGCTGCAGTTCCAGTCAAGGCCAGTAGACTGGAGATCCAGCCAGTCTCTGATACTGCAGTTTGAGTCTGAAGGCCATCTGCTATAGAACCAGGAAGAACTGATGTTGCAGATGTAGTCTGAAGGCATCTGCTAGAGTAGGGGAAAGGTCTCTTTTGTTCTATTTTGGCCTTCCACTGATTGGAAGAGGTTTACCACATTATGGAAGGGAGCCTACTTTACTTAAAGCCTACCAACTTAGGCATGGTGGTTCACACCTGCAATCCCAGCACTTTGGGAGGTCAAGGCAGGAGGATCACTTGAGTTTAGGAGTTCAAGACCAGCCTGGGCAACATAGCAATATCCCAACTCTAAAAAAAAAAATGAAATAAAAAAATTAGCCAGACATGGTGGCATGCACCTGTAATCTCCACTACTTGGGAGCCTGAGGTGGGAGGATTTCTTGAGCCCAAGAGTTCAAGGTTGCAGTGAGCTATGATCACCACACTATACTCCATCCTGGGCAATAGAGTGAGATCCTGTCTAAAAAAAATCATGGCCAGGCATGGTGGCTAACCCCTGTAACCCAAGCACTTTAGGAGGCCAATGCAGGCGGATCACCTGAGGTCAGGAGTTCAAGACCAGCCTGGCCAACATGGTGAAATCTTGTCTCTACTAAAAATACAAAAATTAGCTAGGCAGGTGCCTGTAATCCCAGCTACTTGGAAGGATGAGAATCACTTAGACTCAGGAGGCAGAGATTGCAGTGAGCCAAGACCACACCATTGGACTCCAGCCTGGGCAAAAATTGTGAAACTCCGTCTCAAAAAAATAATAACTAATTTAAACCTTAATCTCATCCAGAAATATTCTTATCTCACAGAAATATCAGAATAATGTTTGACCAAATATCTGGAAACTCTATCATCCAGCTAATTTGACACATAAAACTAACCATCACTCCATCTGAAAGTTAGATATCTCCCTAATTTTGTATATGAGGAGACTGAGGCTCAAGAAGATTAAGTGACATACCCAATTACAGGTACAGAGCTGATTGGAGGCCAGGCTTTAACGAAAACCTACTCTCTCTGACTCTAGAAAGTTGGGAGTGAGATACGTATCATTGAATCTCACCTGGAAAAAAAGTCCAGTTCTCCCCTACCTACGTTAATAACTCTCCAACTAGCGTTCAGTCATCCAGCAAATATTTACGCCCCAACTGTACCCTGAGCTGCCAGGAAAGTAAAATCTTATTTTAGCATCTAGACCAAAAAGTTACAAAACTGTGCAGCGGGTCTTATTTTCTCTCTGGTGCAGGTGCTGGGTGGGAGTTGGGGGTGGGAATGCAAGGTTGAGTCACAGCAGAAGTGGGCAGCAGTATGGGGACCAGGACCCAGGTGTGTCACCACTGCTGCTTCAAGGCCGCTTTCCCTCGAAAGTGGGTGACCACGGAGAAGATTAAGCACTCCGGCTTTGGGATGAGGACCGACATCAAACAATTCCCTTTCATAAGGGGGACTGCCTGCTGGGGTCCCTTGAGAAAGAGGGCAAGCATTCCAAAAGCCACTTCT
The DNA here is from genome assembly GCF_009761245.1 of Sapajus apella. Lineage (NCBI taxonomy): Eukaryota > Metazoa > Chordata > Mammalia > Primates > Cebidae > Sapajus > Sapajus apella. The sequence continues at coordinate 14,303,380 of NW_022436982.1, forward strand.
TTCAGCAGGATGTAGACACAAAGTATTCCCTTAGGACGACTAAAACGAGAACACAGAAGAGTCACACGGCAAATGTCCCAGAGCCCTATTCCCACATGCCCCCACACCACGACACTCAATCTGGTGCCTCTAGTACGGTTGTGAGTCTGAGTCTCACCCCCTCAGGAAGCCAAATTCTCCCTCCACCGCAGGCCCCAGGTTTGTTCCCAGACCTGCCACCTGGTGTGGCCTCTTTCCTCTTGGTGGGCTGCAGGACCACTGGTGACACCTAGTGGCCAAGGCAGCAGTAGCAGCTGAGAACCAGAACTGATTTTCTCTCCTGGAGATGAGAGTTATGACGGTGCCCCTCCGCCCCGTGGACCAAGGAAGCACTCAAGGAGGGAGCATGTGAGATTTCCCAGCAGGGAGATCCCCCCGGGTGAGAGAAGAAAGTGAAGCATGATAAGGGCTCATGACACCCTTATCATAAGTCATGTGGTTTGAACTTTAAAAGGAAAGTGACCTCATTTCTTATTCTAAGATGATCAAGGGACACCCCTTGGCCTTTTCTTGATTCCAGTCCCCCAGAAAGGGCCAAGAGAAGACGCCCAGGCTCAGACCCGTCTGAGGCCCCCTTTGCAGCCCTCTCCTCTCAGCCACATACCGCTGCCCCATCCAGCAGGCTCCATAGCCATGAATCATATGTGGCTATCTAAATTAAATTAATTAAAATTGCATTGAAAACTCAGCTCTTCAGGCACACCAGCCACATTTCAAGCGCTCAAGAGCCACAAGTAACCAGCGGCAGCACAGACTATAGAGCATTTTCTTCATCACAGAAGGTTATCATAGACAATGCTGGTCTGTAGGCTAGAAATTTTTTTCAGGCATCTTAAGATTTGTTTTTAATCAAAGTTCTCTTTGGAAAGAAGAAAACTGGGTGGAGATGTCATCTTGGTATACTGTGCTTGGAAGCACAGGCTGACAGAGAAGAAATTGACACAAAATTGGCTTGAACTGGGTTTTTTCCAGATGCCACTTTACAGGGCCTCTCTCCCAAGAACAGGAGCCATGTGGGCGTGTGTGTTTCAGGCTGCGTTTGGCACTGGAGGTTAAAACAGGGTGTTCTCTTCCTTCTTGCTTTCTCTTCAAGGAAATAACTTCTGCCTCAAACTTATGATAAAGAAGACACTTGGTAAAAATATTTGGGAACCTCTGGTTGGGCTAAGTGAAGGCTCTTTTGAGACACACACAAGCCAGATTCTAAGGCATCATTCTTTTATAAGCCAGATTCTTTTATAAGAAGTCCTGGACGCCAGAGGACATTGGACTGGCTACCAAGATTAATCATCCCATGGGGTCTCTTGGTACCTCATTCATTCACTCATTCTACCAGCATTTACCAAGTGCCCGTTATGTTTCAGGCACTATTCTAAGCTACAGAGATACAGCTGTAAGCTCAACAAAGACCTTCCCTCATGGAACTTACCCACACGAATGGGAGAATGTGACCCACACTATAAATAATGGTGTCACATCAGTATCAGGGATCCAGGCCAGCCATACACTGATGACAACAGCAGCTGCCTCGTTTTGAATTCCATAATCCCACCCCTATTCTGTACCAAGCACGGCTCACTCGGCTCTCAGCAGATTATCACAATCCTCACAGCCACCATATTAAGTCTCAGTTATCATTAGTCTCATCTTCCATTTGTGCAAACACAGAGAGGCAAGGCAAGTGGCTCAAAGCCACAGCACTGTACAGGCATGCACCAGTGTCCCAAACCTGCTCTCCAATGTCATATGGTAGAGGGAAAGCATATGTCATTACATATTCAGGGATTCTAGAATGCTGCAAAGAGAAGAATAAACAAGACATATTCAGTGGTAAAGACAGATACAGTGTGATGTACCTCATGGTAAATAGAAACTAGAAGTCACTGTGGAAACAAAGGAAGGGCATGTAAACCAGCCTCCAGGGATGTGGCAAGGGTGTTATCAGGGAATGCTTCCTGGAGGAGGTGATACATGAATGAAGTTCTAAAGGAAAAATAGAATTACAAGTGTTAAAAATGTGAGGAGGGAAGAAGGTGTGCTGGGCAAAGGGAACACAAGTGCCCAGGCCTAGAGGGAAGCGGGTATTTGGTGTGGGTGGGATACAGTTTGGAAGAAGAAGAAAATGGGCCCATCGATGGATTTTACAACCTGCTCAGAAGTATTTACTTGATGTGGAGGGTTTGGGGTAGTCATCAAACAATGCTGCAGATGAAAATGCTCCTGAGCATCAATGTCAGGAAGGTTGCCTGTCACCAGCTTGAGATGGTGACAAGAATGCCACAAATATCCACCCTAGGCTTTTACACACAGCCCTTTGTAATTTACGAAGCAATTTCACATACCCAAACTCCCAAAGCCGTTAGCTGGCAGGGCCAGTCTGCAAGCTCAAGACAGGGCTGCAGCCTCTATTCCACAGCCAGCCTGCCAGACCCAGTGGTTGGTTGGGTGACTATCCTGGGAAAAACTAAACCCAAGACAGTTTCCATCACAGGTGACTTTGAAAGAACCTGGGGATGCCATCCTGGTCTCCAGGCTGAGGCAGTGAGAGTCTGGAATCAAGAAATGCTCTGGTTAATACTTCTTTCCTATTTTTCTTCCAGACTAGGTAGACTTCAGAACTTACCTGTTTTTTCTGACCATGGAGTAGCAGAAACTAAAAGAACTTATCTGTGATTCTCAACATGTCACACCCTATTGGGCTTATCAGGAGCACCTGCAAGGCTGTTTCAAACTTTACAGAGGCTAGCACTGAGATTCTGGGTCCCCACCTGGCCCAAGCCCTGCCCCCCTTTGCATGTTCATTTGCTGTCACCTTAAATCCTCCTTAAAGGATGTTAGCATCTAGCCAGGCGTGGTGGCTCATATCTGTAATCCCAGCACTTTGGGAGGCTGAGGCGGCAGATCACCTCAGGTCAGGAGTTCGAGACCAGCCTGACCAAAATGGAGAAACTCCATCTCTACTAAAAATACAAAATTAGCCGAGCATGGTGGTACATGCCTGTAATCCTAGCTACTCAGGAGGCTGAGGCAGGACAATCGCTTGAACTCGGGAGGCAGAGGTGGTGGTGAGCTGAGATGGTACCATGGCACTCCAGCCTGGGCAACGAGAGCAAAACTCCATCTCAAAAATAAAAATAAAAAGGATATTAGTATCTTTTGGCCTCTGAACATTGGGAATTGGCATCTGGGGATGTGCTAGGAGGAGAATGCACCAAGGGCCACTGACTTCATCATAAAATGGGTGCAGTGGTATTACCTACCTCGGCTTATGAGGACTCAATAAGCCAATGCTTGAAAAGGATTTCAGAGGCATTCATGCCTGGATGCCAGGCATACACCTGGATAACTGCCACTCTTAAGGAAAAGGTCAACAGTTTTCACTACCTAAAACTTTCAAAATCATAATAACATGTGTGTTAAATACCAATCTTAATAACAACCAGAATTTTCAAACAAGAAACTGGGAAAATTTTGCAGTAAGTACTATATTCAAAAGGCTCACTTCCTTACCAAAAGTTCTTGCAACTCAGTAAGAAAAATACTAAAACCCCACCGTTGACCATTGAAGAAGAAACAGGTGAGCGGGTCACGAGGTCAGGAGTTCAAGACCAGCCTGGCCAACATAGTGAAACCCCATCGCTACTAAAAATACCAAAAATTGGCCAGGCATGGTGGTGGGCATCCCAGCTACTCAGGAGAATTGCTTGAACCTGGGAGTTGGAGGCTGCAGTGAGCCTAGATCGCCCCATTGCACTCCAGCCTGGGCAACAGGGCAAGACTCCCTCAAAGAAGGAGGAGGAGGAGGAGGAGGAGGAGGAGGAAGAGGAGGAGGAGAAGAAGAAACAGTCAATAACCTATTACTGAATGTTCGTGTATTACCTCACCCCATCCTCACATAACCCAGTGAATTATACTATTATCAACCCCAACAGTATACATTGACCGTGACAATGGGATCAAGATGTTTGCATTTCACAGCAGTGTTTATATTTCACAGCAAAGTCTGTAATGCACAATTTTCAAATGATGAGTTAAGGTTTTGATCCCCATCTCTTGAGCCATGGCATAATTCCTTCACCAGGTAGCCAGAGGGAGCTGACATTTTCAATCCTGCAGCGCCAGCAAAATGAAATTCCCCATGTTCCTGTTGTTTTTGATGATGTCTGCTGACCTCTGGCTAATGCAATGTGATATATAGCCTAGAACTGCAAAACGAAGACTCCTGAGGCTGCCTGGCTATGAATTAATGTGCTTTTCTTCACTGTGAGATGAAGCCGTAGATTTGTCAGCACACTTAGAGCCAGAGGCCTCACGGGAACCCAGGACCTCAAAGGGCTTGACATCTCTCTTACCCCAGATTATGGCTCGTTCTAGAAAAATCTGAGCATGTTTTCTGGCTCAGCTCAGCCCCTTAGAGTCATACACTGTTGCTCCTGAAGAGAATTTGGAGGATCAGTCTGTCTGTGGTTTTCAAATTATGCACCTTTTAAGCCTTAAGGGTCACTCCGTGGCAGTTTGGGGGATGGAACCAAAAGGATTGGATAGATGCAAAGTTCTACTTAAATCTTTTGTATATATTGGTTTCCATTTGAAGAACAATTACTACTGCTATAAAAAATTTGAAAACCCATGAGCCAGTCTAGCCCCTTTCAATTAAAGAAAATGGAGGCTTGGCGTGGTGGCTCACATCTGTAATCCCAGCACTTTGGGAGGCTGAGGCAGGAGGATGGCTTGAGCCCAGAAGTTTGAGATCAGCCTGGACAACACAGTGAGACCCTGTCTCTACAAAACATTTACAAAATAGATGGGTGTGGTAACATACGCCTACAGTCCCAGCTACTTGGGAGGCTCAGGCTGGAAGATCATCCGAGCCTGGGAGGTTGAGGCTACAGTGAATCATAATTGCAGCCTGGGTGACAGAGTGAGACTCCATCTCAAAAAAGAAAAATTAAAATTAAAATTAAATCGAGGCTGAGAGAGGAGAGCTGCAACTGTGACTCTTTCTTCACTGTCCTGGCTGTCCCCTTTCCTCTCCCCACATCCAGGTTATGAGATCTGGTTGGCTGGTTTGACCATGGCTTTGAAATCAACACGTTTACCTGGGTCCTGAGCACCTCCTGACCACCCGGCATTTGCTAACAGCGTAAGCAAACAGGATGCTCAGTTCAGTTGCATGAGCCAGAAAGCACAAAATATCGTGTTTGGCTAAGATAAAAGTCTATTTCTCTTGGATAGCAGAATGTTTGAGGACAGTTTTTTAAAAAACAAAAGGGGAAAAAATTAATTTTATGTCTCTACAACCTAGGCAGTGCAAAATAGATATGACAATTACACAAACCTTTTAGGAACCCAAGCTCCTTCCAATCCATCACTTGGTCATCCCAGGGGCGTGCTGCTCATCCTCATGTTCCAAGTTGGCAACCAGAGCTCCAACCATCATATCCACATTCCAGGAAGCAGAATAGAGGAGGACAACAAATAAAAGGAGCAAATGGAGATATTATTTTTTAAAGAAAGTTCCCTGAAAGGGGCCATATAACATTTCTACATCTCTTTAAAACAGAACTGGTTGGGAAAACAAAAAACAAAAAAAGATGAAAAATGTAGACTTTATTCCAGGCAGCCATCTTCCCAGCTAAATATCAGAGCTTCTATTACAAAGGAAGAAAGGGGAAGTGATATTGGAGTAAGAAATTTAAAATCTCTGCCACAAAAGAATTATGTTTTTAATCCTCATAACAGCCTATGAAGTAACTTCACTTATTATCTCCATTTTACAGATGAAAAAATTGAGCCTTAAAGTTTTGTTTTGTTTTCTTTTTTGAGACAGGGTCTCACTCTGCCGCCCAGGCTGAAGTTGCAGTGGGGGCCTCCTGGGCTCAAGCAATCCTTCCACCCCAGCCTCCCAAGTACCTGGGGCTGCAGGCACAGGCCACTACACTCAGCTTATTTTTGTACTTTTTGTAGAGACAAGGTCTTACAAAGTTGCCCAGGCTGGTCTCAAATTCCTGGCCTCAGGTGTTCCTCCCACCATAGCCTCCCAAAGTGCTGGGATTATAGGCGAGAACCGTAGTGTCCAGCCAAGAGAAGATTCTTGACCAAGGTCTCATACTCCAAAGCCTTGACCAACATCTCACTGAAACTTACGAGAGACCCTGAGGCAAAACTGTCCAGCCAAGCTGCTCCCAAATTCCTGACCCAGAGAAACTGAGAGACTATTTATTTTTGTTCCAAGCCACTAAGTTTCAGGGCCGTTTATTATGCAACCACTCATCTAGTTTATGCTGTGTGTCCTCCAGGGGGACTGCATTTTAATAGGGACTCAGAGAGGCTGCCCATGGAGCAGAAAAAGCCGTAGGCTCAAAGTCAGGAGATCTGGGCCTGGTCTTATTTCTACCTCGTAAAAGCTCATGCCCGTAATGTCATCACTTTGGGAGGCCGAGGCGAGCAGATCACGAGGTCAGGAATTCAGGACCAGCATGGCCAACATGGTGAAACTCTGTCTCTACAAAAAACACAAAATTAGCCAGGCATGGTGGCACGCGCCTATAATCCCAGCTACTCAGGACGCTGAGGCAGAAGAATCACTTGAACCCAGGAGGTGGAGGTTGCAGCGAGCCAAGATCGTGCCACTGCACTCCAGCCTGGGTGACAGAGTGAGGCTTCGTCTCAAAAAAAAAAAAAAAAAAAAAAAAGCTATTTAGCCCTGAAAGACACGCTTCAGGGCTCTGAATTTCAGCTCTGAACATTGTAAACATATTTTGTTTTGTTTTGCTTTGAGACGCAGTTTTGCTCTTTCGCCAGGCTGGAGTACAGGGGCACGATCTCGGCTCACCGCAACCTCCACCTCCTGGGTTCAAGCGATTCTTCCGCCTCAGCCTCCCGAGTAGTTGGGACCACAGGCACGTACGACTGCGCCCGGCTATTTTTTGTATTTTTAGCAGAGACTGGGTTTCACCATGTTGGCCAGGATGGTCTCGATCTCTTGACCTCGTGATCCGCCCGCCTCGGCCTCCCAAAGTGCTGGGATTACAGGCGTGAGCCACCGCGCCCGGCCCGTGAACACATTTTTAAGGGGAAGGGCAGGTGTCGAACTAGACGTCCTCTCGGATCTCTTCTAACTTTCATTTTCTAACTGTTGGAAGAGAGAAACCAGGAGCAGAGCCTGGCACCCCCGGCCAGGCCAGCAGCTACTTTCTCCCCAGCTCTCAGCCTGCAGCCGACACTGCGGGAGGAAAGGAGGCCCCAGACCCTCTCCTCGATTGAACCCAGGCTCTCCACCCCCAGAGTCAGCCCATGAGCCTTTCAATTTGGTGGGTGGAAGTCTCTGGGAAGAGGCTGTACAAGTCACAATCCAACCCCTCTGGAAAAGACTTGAGCTTAAGTCATAAGCAGCAATAGAAAAGGAAAGCTACAATCTCGGTATCAGCGGCTCTCAACCAGAGACAACTTCTGGCTCTCCTCGCCAGGCATTTGACATTGGACAATGTTTGGGGATACTCTGCGTTGTCACAACTGGAAGGGTAGGTGCTATGGCATCTCCACTGCTGAGCTCCTTCGCTTGCTCACTCTCTCATCCACAGCCATATACCGTCACATACCCCAGACCCTTGGCTCTGGGTCTGCCTGTGTGGAGGCTTGCCCCAGTTTCCCAGCAGCGCTGGTGGATCTGGGGGTTAGGGATCTAGACCGTCGAGGGGACGACCAGACTGAAACCTGGAGGGGAATCACCGAGAGGCAGAGCCCGGTTTTGTGGGCCTGAAGCATACATACTTCCAGGGAGTCTCACATAGAAATATGCACGAACACGGCCTTGGGGTGACGGAAGCTTTAGTGTTATCAGCTTTGGGGTAAATCGATTCTCTGGAACTTTGGTTTTAAGGAGCCCCCGCAAAGCGCAGAGCTTTCCCCTGGGGGCGTGTTTCTGCAGCCCGGAGTCAGCACCGTCTGTTCGCCCGGACACATCCCTGCGGCGAAGACAGGCAGGCACGCGATTACTCCCTCCTGCCTGCGCTGGAGGCAAAAGCCGCCCTGGCCGCCCCCGCCGCGGCCCCGCGCCCCGCGCCGCCAGCCCCGCATTCCCACAGCCACGCGCCTCCGAGTCCCACAGCCCCAGCCCGCAGCCCCGCGCCCCTCAGCCCCCTGCGCTCTCGCCAAGCAGCACTGCCCCCTGGTGGACGCCCCAGGCAGCGCCCGCCCGCTCCTCCGACGCCCAAGCCGAGCAGCTCCCAGCTGGCTCCAGACACGGCACCCACCGGGCTCCGCTTCCCACGCCCGCATCTCCCCATACTTGTCAGTCTTGGGACTAAGAAGAAGTGCAACCCTGACCTTCCTCTGGTCCCAACAAAAAGTGGCCAAGACACCACAATCACAATGTGTCCTGCAACTCATAGCTCCCCATTCTGATATTTTCAACTCCTGGGCATTCCGCTGGCCTCCTTCATGCTTGCCCTGCACAAAAATGCACACACACACTCTTCAGTGCTTCTGACATCCAAGCAGGTGCCAGGGACAGAAGCGCCCTCCTCTGCGCAGCGGTCTGGCACCCGAGAGACCTTTCCCCGGGCCTCGTGCACCCTGCCCTTCAGGTCTCAGTTTGGACGCCACGTTCCAATCCAGGAAGCCTTCCTCACCCAGGCAAGGTATTTTCACCACACCCCAAACCTCTTTTGCTCTAAGGCAGGGGTCCCTACACCCCAGGCCACAGACCAGTACTGGTTTGTGGCCTGTTAGGAACCGGGCTGCACAGCCGGAGCTGAGCCACTGGGCGAGGACGAGCATGACCGCCCGAGCTCCGCCTCCTGTCAGATCAGCAGTGGCATTAGATTCTCAAAGGAGCGTGAACCCTGTTGTAAACTGCACGTTAAGGATCTAGATTGCGTGCACCTTATGAGAATCTCACGCCTGATGATCTGTCACTGCCTCCCATCATCCCCAGATGGGACCATCTAGTTGCAGGATAACAAGCTCAGGGTTCCCACCAATTCTACATTATGGTGAGCTGCAATTATTTCATTATATATTACAATGTAATAATTATTATTTTTCTTACATTACAATAATTATTTCATTATACATTACAAGGTAATAATAGAAATAAAGTGCACAATAAATGTAATGAGCTTGAACCATCCAAAACCATTCTCTGCCTCCCCCACCCACACACCCTACCCCTCTCCAGTCTGTGGAAAGAAGTGTCTTCCATGAAACTGGTCCCTGGTGCCGAAAAGATTGGAGACCGCTGCTCTATGTATGGATTGGTTGATAATTGATGTTTGGATGCAGTCTCCCAGACTCCGGGTTTGTCTCTGGGACTGCAAAGATGAGGAGGCCACGTGGTGTGAGTGGGGAGATGCCAGCCTGGATGTCTTTATCCCACCAAACATCCTAAGATTTGGGAAGACAACAGGTTTTCTTCCAGGTGAATCCCCGGCCCAGCTTCCTAAAACCCCGCCTTTCCTAGCTCAGCCCACGCCCCTCCTCCTTAGTGCTGCCTCCCCTCACTGCTTCTTGGGGCCTTTTCTACAGCTGGTTGTAGATAGAGATATCCCTCCCCACCTCACAGGGAGAGCATGAAAAGGTATTACAGGAACTTTCAGTAGAGACCACGGAGAGAAGAGGAAGCGCTGGGCATACGTGTGCCAGCACGTCAGTGTGCGTGTACGTGTGCGTGCAAGGTGCGTGCACACAGGAGGAGTCTACAGGTTTCACAACACTAAATCCATTCTGGCGATTTTAGCTACAAGTGGGGAGAGGATTCCACATTCTTGGCAGATGACAGTATAGTGGTTCAAATAGTATTCCCCCAAAATTTACCTTCACCCAGAACCTCAGAACGTGACCTTATTTGGAAATGGATCTTTGCAGATTCATTAGTTAAGATGAGGTCATACTAGATGAGGGTGGGTCCTCGATTCAATGACTGTCTTTATAAGATAAAGGAGAAATGTAGACATACGGCCACAGGGACACAAGACAGAAGCCCCGTGACGTGGAGGCAGAGACACGGAGCAAATTCTTGCTCAGAGCCTCCGAAATGAGCCAACCCTGCCCACACCTTGATTTTGGACTTCTGCCCTCCTGAGCTGTGAGAGAAGAAATTTCTGATGTTTCAAGCCACTGAGTTTTGAGGTGATTTGTTACACAGCAATGGAGATAGGACCGAAGGCCATGTGAAAGATCAGGAAGAGCACACAAAGCTCTGAGAGACTCGTGTGAAGGGGTTAAAGGGGAGATGCTCAAACCCAGAAAGACTAGAAAGGAAGGCAGGGACTAGGTTGCCCCAGTCTCCAATAAGGGTCTCCAATAAGGTTTCCTTTGTTCTAAGAGCAATGGGGAGCAACTGGAGGGGACTGAGCAGGGAAGGACACTGTCAGATTCCACTCTAGAAAGACAGCTCTGGCTCCGGCAGGAGAACCAATGGGCAGCAGACAGTGGCACCTTCTCGGGGATAAGGAGAAATGGATGGATCTGAGACACTGGAGAAGTGGAATTAAGAGGATTTACTATTAGATTGGATATGGGTTGGGCACAGTGGCTCACACCTGTAATTATGGCATTTTGGGAGGCCAAGATGGAAGGATCACTTGAGCCAAAGATTTTGAGACCAGCCTGGGCAACACAAAGAGACAAAATAAAAAATTAGCTGAGCGTGGTGATACACGACTGTGATCTCAGTGACTCGGGAGGCTGAGGCAGGAGGGATCTTTTGAGCCCGGGAGATGGAGGCTCCCTTGAACCATGATCGCACCACTGCAACTAGCCTGAGTGACAGAGCAAGACCCTGTCTCAAAATAGATTGGATATAAACAACTGAGGGAGGTGGGGACAGCCTCTGGCAACTGAATGGGGGGTGACACCGCTCACTGAGAAAGTGGACAAGGCCCAGAGTTAAGAGAAGTATAAGTAAAGGCAAGTGTGAGGTGTCTATCGGCATCCAAGTAGAGATGGCCAGGAAATAAGGAGACCTGCAGTTCTATCACCGAGCAAAGGGCCCATGGCTCCTCACCACGGCCACAGGCAGTACCAGCATCCAGGACTGCTAAGCAGTAGATCGTTTGCTTACTAGCTGCCGTTTACAAAAATCTGAGGATGCTCGAGTCCAGGATATAAAATCATGCGGTATTTGTATATAACCTATGCACATTCCCCCTTGAACTTTTATTGTTATTTTAGTTGAGACAGAGCCTTGCTCTGTCACTCAGGCTGGAGTGCAGTGGAACAATCTCGGTTCACTGCAACCTCCGCCTTCTGGTTCAAGCGATTCTCCTGCCTCAACCTCTGAGACTACAGGCATGCACCACCATGCCTGGGCTAATTTTTGTATTTTCAGTAGAGACAGGGTTTCACCATGTTGGCCAAGCTGGTCTTGAACTCCTGATCTCAAGTGACACCCACCTCAGCCTCCCAAAGTGCTGGGATTACAGGCATGAGCCACTGTACCTGGCCCTCCCCTACACTTTAAATCATATTTACATTAGTTATAATAACTAATATAAATACTACGTAAATAGTTGTTACATTGTATTGCTTACAGAATGACAAGAAAAAATACTTTCTACATATTCAGTACTGAATTTCTTTTCAGTATTTTTGATCTAAGGCTGAATTCACAGATATAGAACCCATGCGTATGAAAGATCAGCTGTATTTTATCTAATTATTTGTACTAACAGGACTGTTTTGAAACTTGTAATTCCAATTTGGTGTCCACTTATATGAAAACCTTTAACTCATTTGCCATAAATCCTTTGTGGAAAGAGAATTAAACCTAAGAGTCAAAAGTCCTGGGTTCACATCCTTGCAATAGCAGTGGTCAAAATACATTTCCAAGCCTCAGTTGTATCATGTCCGAGACAGGAATAATAGTAATGCCGGCCTCACAAAGTAGCTGAGTGTAGTAAGTGAGACCATTTCTGTGAAAGATAATGTATGTGATGGGCTGTCAAATAAGGTTTGCTTGTAAGAAAATTCCTAGGGAGTCTATCAATAATATTCCTAGGGAGTCTACCTGTTACTTCACTGGACTGACACTCCATATTATATGTGGCTCATGGGTTATCAGTTAAAGCTCAGAGTTCTCAAGTCCCAGCTCGCCCCTGGTGAAGACTCACCACTCTCTCCTGCCTGCCTCACAGCACTGTTGATTCCTCTTTTCCATAGGGATTCTGCAGAGTTAGTGGCCTTGTCCCCTCCCCACCTCTGAGCTGCTCTGTCCATCCCTGTAACACTCTGCAGGCGGCATAAGAGGTAACACCAAGCAGACATTTGCTAAGTGTTGATTTAAAGTAGATTCATCTTTAAAAAAACATGAGTTATAATCACATTTGACTTGTATAAACTGAGCTATTAATCCCAAAAGTTAAATTTCACTCCAGTGGATTAAAAGCTTCCTCTAGACTGGCGGGTGGCTAGTGCCTATTGTCCCAGTTACTAAGGAGGCCGAGGCAGGAGAATCGCTTGAGGCCAGGAGGTCAGTGCTGTAGAGTGCCATCATGGTGCCTGCAAAAAGCCCCTACATTCCAGCCTGGGCAACATAGCAAGACCCCATATCTAATAAACAAACAAATACAAAGAACTTCCTCTAAATCTCATCTACGTTAAACTGGTTTGAAATACAGTCCCTTTGTAACCTCAGGTTCCACATCCGCCTATTCAACCAGCCATGGATCAAAAATATTCAGGGAAAAAGAAACAATAAAAAATCATAACACAACAATAAATAATAATACCAAAAAAAGCAATGCAGTTTAACAACTATTTACACAGCATATAAATTGTATTAGGTATTATAAGTAATCCGGAGGTGATTTAAAGCGTACGTAAATCAGATGGTATTTTATATTGAGGCTGGAGCCTCTGGGATTTTGGTATGGGGGCTGGGAGTCCTGGAACCAATACCCCTGAATACCAGGGGCCAACCGTATTTGCTTTAATCACACTGGGTAACTTCTAAAACACCCGGGGGGTGAAAACTGAATTTCTAAGGGAAGAGAGGAGAGGAAAAGGAAGACAGAGAGATACTTGAAAAAAAAAAAAAATCCTGGGAAACATACCTGGGCCCAGAAAACTTGGCTTTCTGAAACTTTTTTTTTTTTTTCTTGAGACGGAGTTTCTCTTTGTCTCCCAGGCGAGAGTGCAATGGGCGATCTCGGTTCACTGCAACCTTCACCTCCCAGGTTCAAGCAATTTTCTTGCCTCAGCCTCCCTAGCAGCTGGGATTACAGGCGCCTGCCACCACACCCGGCTAATTTTTGTATTTTTAGTCGAGACGGGGTTTCGCCTGTTGGCCAGGCTGGTCTCAAAAACTCCAGATCTCAGGTGATCCACCCGCCTCGGCCTCTCGAAGCGCTAGGATTACAGGCGTGAGCCACCGCGCCCGGCCCGGCTGGCCCTTTTGAGACTATTGATGAGCTCTGGGATGATTAGGAATTGGGAAAGGCTTCGCTTGCGCCATATAGCAATGCCTCAAACAGCCACGAGATGGCAATATTACTAAAGGAGCGTCTCCGTCCCGCCCACCCCGGTAGCTAATAGCTTTCTTTGTTCACAGGAAATCCTCTCTAGTAAATATAATCGGTGCCAGTGTACGTTTTCCCCTACTTCATGCCCCTGGCCTTACCTTCAGCCACTTTCCTATCACTAGCCCTAATATAAAAAGAAGCTACTGCTATATGTGACATCTTAAAAATAGCACTTTGGTCTCTGCGCTCAATTGCAAAAGCAGCTGAATTAAATGTTTTAACGAGAAGCATAAAATAAACAAAACCCAGGTGAGAGTGATCTGTTCCTTTTTGTGAGTTAACGTCCAGAGCGACTTCCCAGGGAAACTAGGTGCCGCCAGCCTAGAGACAGTCAGAGACAGAAGTGCCACTTGAGACAAGATAATTCCTCCAGTGGGACAGAGGGGCTGCCAGCCCTCTTAAAACGCGGCAGGAAAGGAGGCAGAGTCCCACTCTGCAGAGACGGGAGAACAAAAACTCGAATACCATGTCTTTTAGCTTTTGATTATGAAAAAAATCCAACTATACAAAAGCAGACAGAGTAGTATAATAAACCCAGACACCATCTTAAGAACTGTGAAACTGTAAACCAGGAAAGAGGCTGCAAGGAAAAATGTAAGTTCCCAGTTTACTGAGGAACCTTAAGGGTCCGCCCACTCCAGCCCTTTACAGTGTAGTCTTAATGCAGTCTTTCAATGTAATGTCTTTTAATGAAAAATCCTTAGAAGAGTGGGAGAGGCTAGCTCCTGAGCTCTGGTCTTCAAAGGGCAATCTGGATAAGGGAACAGTGGTGACTGCGTCAACTCCCAGCCAGACTCAAGAAAAAGAGGACACCTACAAGGAGAAGCAGATAGTCCAGACTGTTGGGGAGAGGTACACACACCCATGCCAGTCCCCCAGAAGCAGAGCCCTCGACTTCCTCAGCCACTATCCCTGACCACAGCCTCAAAAAAGTTCAGTCCTGAAGACTGAGTAATTTCAGCACCAAAAGGATTTGAATGCTTGCTTAGTCTCCTGTCCGGCAAAGGCTCTTTACCTGGATGGGCTACTAGAGATGTCTGAACCCCTAGAAAATTATATACTGATTGAATGTCCCTTATCCAAAGTGCTTGGAACCAGAAATGCTTGGATTTCAGATCTTTTCAGATTTTGGGATATTTGCATTATACAGCATCCCTAATCCAAAAATTGGACATCTGAAATGCTCCAAGGAACATTTCCTTTGATTGTTATATAGGTGCTCAAAACATTTCAGGTTTTGGAGAATTTCTGATTTTTGATTTTTGGATTAGGGATACTCAACCTGTACATGGACATTTTCCTGCAGCTTTTATATTGTCAAAGAACTTTGGGGCCACCCCTTGTCCCCTCACCTCTTCCAGGAAAAGAAAAGTCTAAAAACCCACTATAATGATACAGATAATGCTTATCTAGTATTTCTTCTCTTATAGTCATTTTTGTTGTTGTTTGAGAAAGGGTCTCACAGTTTGGCCCAGGCTGGAGTACAGTGGCATGATCTCTGCTCACTACAACCTCTACCTCCTGGGCTCAAGCAATCCTCCCACTTCAGCCTCCCGTGTAGCTGGGACTATAGGTGTGCATCACCGCACCTGACTAATTCTTGTAATTTTGGTAGAGACAGTGTTTCACCATTTACCCAGGCTGGCCTTGAACTCCTAAGCTCAAGCAATCTACCACCTTAGCATCCCAAAGTGCTGGGATTACAGGCATGAGTTATTGTGCCCAGACTATTCATTTAAATCTGCTGAACTATGAATCCTTTAACTTTAAACAACTGTCACAGAAAATTAAAAGAAAGAAATAGGTAGATAAAAATTTTCCTGCTAAATTTATGATTCTGAAATGTCACAAGATCTTCCTTCTAGTGATTTGATGAAATCCAGCACAAATGAACTATATTCTATATTTGAGATTTGTTTTTTTCTTGAGAAGGAGTCTCACTCTGTCACCCAGGCTGGAGTGCAATGGTGCAATCTTGGCTCACTGCAACTGCCACCTCCCAGGTGAAGGCGATTCTCTTGCCTCAGCCTCCTGAGTAGCTGGAACTACAGGTGCAAGTGACCACACCCAGCTAATTTTTGTGTTTTTTTAAGGAGAGATGTGGTTTCCCCAAGTTGGCCAGGCTGGTCTCGAACTCCTGACCTCAGGTGATCCACCCACCTCGCCCTCCCAAAGGGCTGGGATTTCAGGTATGAGCCACTGCACCAGGCCTATATTTGAGGTTTATATCCATATGACATGACTATAGAAGATTTAGTAAAAATAACTGTACTTAGATACTTTACACTGGAAAAATCTTCATGTATTAATTTCACAGCTCTAAGAAGAAACCAACAACTAACTACAATTATTTTAATCATTTTTAATAACAATGATACCCAATTCATTACACAAATGAATTTGGGCAATGTGCTTTGCTGTACAATCTATTAGATACATTCTTACTGCAAATAGTTCAGAAATCATTTTGGAAATAGACACAAACATGTACATATTCATTTCCAGAAAATGCTATTTACAGCTTTAATATCAAATGCAGTTATTGTAGTTCACAGAAAGAGTATAAAGTGCAAAAGCTCCATTTCAAAAGGCATTAAATCACTCCCAAAGCAATGGAGATTAAATTTACCACAGCCAGTGGGCATGCCACCCTTATATAGCACACCCTACACAAAGTATAAAACAAGGTATATATCTGAAAATACTATATTGCTCTGATTACATATTGTGGTTATAAAATAGTTTTAAATCTGGTTTAACATATAGAGAAACATAAGATTCAAACAATTAGTCCCCATAGAGTAGGATCTTTTTTTTTTTTTAAGTTTGTAGGAGGATGATGTCTGTAAAATCCATCAAGAATCCCAATCTGGCCCAAGACTTCTCTTCGGCCAACTAGAATAAAAGCACCTAGGCAAAGCCTTGGCTATGAAAGCTTTATGATTAATTTCAGTGTAAAAGGAGGGGCCAGGCACAGTGGCTTATGCCTGTAATCCCAGTACTTTGGGAGGCCGAGGTGGGCGGATCATGAGGTCAAGAGATGGAGACCATCCTGGCCAACAGGGTGAAACCCCATCTCTACTAAAAATATAAAAATTAGCTGGGCGTGGTGGCCCACACCTGTAGTCTCAGCTACTCAGGAGGCTGAGGCAGGAGAATCGCTTGAACCCAGAAGGCAGAGGTTGCAGTGAGCTGAGATTGCATCACTGCTCTCAAGCCTGGCAAGAGTGAGACTCCATCTCAAAAAAAAAAAAAAAAAAAAAGGAGCTAGGAGAGGGGCACTGATTGCCTGATTGGGTGAGCTTCAGCATCCACCTGTACCCCAGAGGTGGTTCCATGTCCGCCCCAAGGGATAAAGAGCCAGGAAGGCTCAAACCCCAGTCCTGGGGACTCAACATGGCACTGGCTCATGGAAGCACCATGAACTGGAGAGATAAGTTTACACACCTGAGAGATGCAGTAAGTGGAACGGGTGGTCATATTTTTACAAAGCCTTGTGTTTGATGACCATCAAGCTTTGTTCCCCAACAGAACATCTTTGACCTATAATTAATGTTTTAGGTACTCTTCACTAGACAAGCATAGAGTTCCCCAAAATGCAGCCTGTCCTCATATGGATTTAGACATATCATCCTCACATACCTTAAATGTGTTCATGGAAGGACTTGCCTTATAATGATATAATCATAAAGAGAAGAAAAGATTTCTTTTTCTAATAATCAACAGTTAAACACTATAAAACATAAATCACTGATTGAAATGATCACACGGAAACATGAATGGTTTTTTATAACCTAACTCCAGTTTCTACTGGGTATTGAACTTGGCCAAATTCTGACCAGAACAAAATCTGAGAGCCATGCTAAGCAACCACCACCATAACATAATTCCTAAGTGTGGGCCCTACTGGAGGGAGGGAGATTCTTGATTGCCTATCAATTAATGAAATAAACTATTCATTTTTACAATCTGAACATATCAAAATCTGTGAAGTCACATATTTAACAGCTATTTATGATGACTCATCAAGCCAAGTCCAGAGGCACATCAAAAAGTGGAATTCAGTTCATGACTTTTTAGGGCCCATTCATGTCAGGCTTGATTAAAAAGGTAGATTCAGTAGTCAGTCTCAGAATTCAATGATCAGCATTCAAGCATACAGCTAACTCTAGTGTATTCCAAACCCACACATCATGAAAAATATACAACTGGCATTTACATGCCATTCAAGCTACAGGATAAATGTCAACTCTGAAAGACATCATTTATTTACAACTATATTGGGGGGAAAAAGATGAGACTATACCAAAACTTAACAAGGGTTATACCTGGGCAATAGAAATATGGGTTACTTTTTTTTTCTTCAACTTTTCTGCAGTTTCCCAATTTTCTTTAAAGAGTTTGTAATGCTTCTACATAAATGAGTGATGCCATAAACCCAACTTAAAATAAGATGGGTATATCTCTACTCTCTCGGTTTATATTCCATGCTGGCAAGCTAGAGGGATTTCTATTCAAACATGAAGTTATGTTTTGTCCTCCTCAAAAATACTCCATTCCACATTTCTTTCTCAGCTCATCTCTTTAGAACCAGTTTCTAGAAGCACTTCTGCTTTTCACATTTAGCTGGGCTTAAAATATACACCAAACCCCCTACCTTGGAGCATTTATGCCATAAAATAGATGAGACCAGAACCCATGCCTGATAAGGTCAATCTAAAATGAGGATGGTGTGATATTTGCCTTTAAAAAATTCTAGACTTGAAACCCTGGACTTAACAGCAGTTCTGTTCCACCAACCACCTAGGTCTCAAAGAGGTACATTAGAAGCTCCACGAATATTTAATTCAAAGATCATTTTAAAAATATTTTTTAGGCTGAGTGTGATGGCTCACGCCTATAATCCCAGCACTTTGGGAGGCCAGGGTGGGCGGATCTCTTGAGCTCAGGAGTTTGAGACCAGCCTGGGCAACATGGTGAAACCCCATCTCTTCAAAAAAAAAAAAAAATACAAAAATTAGCTGGGAATGCTGGCACACACCAGTGCAAAAATTAGCTGGGAGTGGTGGCACGCACTGGTAGTCCCAGCTCCTCATGAGGCTGAGGTGGCAGGATCGCTTGAGCCTGGGAGACAGAGGCTACAATGAGTCGTGACTGCACCACTGCACTCCAGCCTGGGTGACAGAGCGAGACCCTGACTCAAAAACAAAACACTGTCTCTCTATATATATAAACTATAATAAAGCAACATATATGTTGAATAAATTCAACACCTAATTTTTCTACCTTGGAAATTACCAATTTGTTAATTTGCATTTTCACCACCTTATGTTATTAAGTAAATGCTGTAAATTTAACAAAATACGATTTATTTCCCACACTAAGGTTCCACAAAGATTTCTTTTTCTTTCTTTTTTTTTTTTTTTCTGAGACAGAGTTTCACTCTTGTTGCCCAGGCTGGAAGGCAATGACACAATCACAGCTCACCACAACTTCCATCTCCCAGGTTCAAGTGATTCTCCTGCCTCAGCCTCCCAAGTAGCTGAGATTACAGGCATGAGCCACCACCCCTGTTGAATTTTGTATTTTTAGTAGAGACGGGGTTTCTCCCTGTTGGTCAGGCTGGTCTTGAACTCCTGATCTCAGGTGATCTGCCTGCCTCAGCCTCCAAAAGTGCTGGGATTACAGGCGTGAGCCACCATGCTAGGCCTCCACAAAGATTTCTTACGACAGTGTTCTGCTTTTGAACAACCTATATAATTTGATAATCAGAGAAATAGCATAAAGTCATTCATTCTTAAACTCTAAATTCAGTTGCTTATCGGGGTTTTCCCCTTGGATCTTGTACAAATTCTAACTAGAGTAAGAGTTCCTGGATTTCCCAAAAATGGTCACCTTCCCAACTCTTACATATGTACGACAGTGACATGACTCCTGCCCACACAAGAAAACACCTGTCCCGCCCTCTACTGACAATGGAATGTTACAAAGCAGGACACGCCTGAGTTAAAATTAGTATCCCTGAGGTTGGTAATTCCCACCATACACCTTGAAGACAGTTCTTGATTCTTCCATTCACCCGGATGAAGAGAAGATTAATTGTAGCCAGTGTCCTTCCCACATCAGGTGAGAAAAATTCAGAAGGCAACAGATTTGCGCTGCTACACCAGCAACCCAAACCAGCCCGTGAGTGCGTAGTTACTGCCAGTACTTGAGAAAAGCAAGCCATCGGATACTCTGGAAAACCCAGAAAGCACCTTCTACTGAAAGAGTGAAGAGCATGATGCCCACAGAAAAAACAACAGAAACAAGAAGTGAGATTCTTGAAGGGAATTTCCAGAATAGTACAGCATACTGGAGGCTTCGAATGAGAAAAAGTATCCAAAAAATTCATGTTTGCTCCAAATTTTGAACCAGAACCCACACCACAATTGTGAGGAGCCCTTTGGTAAACTTACAGAGGTCAAGTCTTAAAGATGGTGGGTCTGTGGAAATGTTCATGCCATAATTCTTCTTCTCCGTGGATTTGAGTCTGCGGAGCTGGGGTGAGAGGGGGAGGCAGAAATGATGTCAGTATTCAAAAATTGTGCTTATCTTCAAGAATGGCCTAAAGTGGTGTGTAGGTTTTGGCGTAAGAGGGTTTTACTCATTAGCTTCACCTTTATCTGAAGTCTCTCCATCTCTCCACAGAGGTAGTAGTAAAAAGATTCACAAATGCATGTAAAACTTGGGTTAGTTGAGAAATACAAGTGAAAAATAGCCTTCTAGCCACAAGTCCTGCATGTGTTTCATCGGTTTGGTTTTGTTTAAGGACAATTACCCCAAAGGAAAATCTCTGGCATCTTCCATCAGAGAGTCAGAGAGTCTTGTCTGTCAGAGGGTCGGTCTGTCTGTCATCAGTAGAGTCCACTCCAAGGGTACCTGGGAATGGTGGGGTCTGGAACAGGCCAGCTTTCTCCAGGAAGAGATGCATTGTACAGGGTGGATCCCCCAAAACACTGCTCTGCCATGGCCACAAAGGACACAGCCCAATGAGTCACTGCATCTGGAAGTGATGCTGAGAAAGATGCATCTGGTGTCCCTAAGTCCTCCATTTTCCATCTTTGGGAAAGGAAAAGACACTTTTCCCCTTGCACAGTGGAATCCTGGTGGTCCATAGACACATTAGGGAGAGCCCCAGCAAATAGATTTTTGAAAAGATAGCCCACACCCCAACTCTTCAAACTCCGTTGGCTGTCTTCCTAGCAAAGGAAGCCCAATGCATGAGGGGCGGTAAGCGGAGAAGCCAGCCACCACCTCGCCATCACGTGATCTTGACTGATGATTTCTTGTTGGCACACAGGAGGGACACATAGGGGACACCAATGAAGGCCCATTTCTCGCTGGGCCAGAACTTGATGACAGGGCCTTGCTCAGGGATCTCTGAGGCAGCATCAAAGTAGGCAAAGCATACACAGCCCAGGTAGGCAGCAAGGCATATGAGGATATGCCTGCAGAGGGAGACAAGAGGTAAGAGCCTGATGAGCATGAAGACTCCACTGCCCTGAGTTTAGCCTGCTCCTTCTTCTGGGCTAACCCACCCACCTTGCTCACTGTAGTTGCAGCCCAGGGGCCTCTTCTAGCTAGGAAAGAATAAAGATGACCAACAATCCCTGGAATAGCAGGATGATAAATCTTGGGCAGTTTGGGACCCAACTTAGAATGTCCTAAAATATTGCTGCTGGATAATAGGAACAAATGTGCAAATAAATGCCTTTGGGCCTCAAACAAGAAGACTGAGGCCCAAGGACTTAAAACAGAGGTGCTAAGATGGAAGTAACTGAACACATCTGATTAGATCCCACCTTTGCACTTTAACCACTGGTTACAGATATTTTATGCCCTTCATCAGGAATAATTTTATGTTGATTAAACCACTTTTCCAGTTTAGTGGCAATTTAAAAAAAATTTATCCTCACTGTACCTGTAAAAAGTTGTAATATTAATCTTTATCAAACAATAGACCATTTAAAAGCATGCAATCCTTTTTGTTTCCTTGTTTTTGGTGAAGTCTCTCTCTGTCACCCAGGCTGGAGTGCAGTGGTGCAATCACAGCTCACTATAACCTCCACCTCCTGGGTTCAAGCAGTAACCTCCACCTCCTGGATTCAAGCAGTTCTCCTGCCTTAGCCTCCCGAGCAGCTGGGACTACAGGCACTCACCACCACGTCTGGCTAATTTTTGTATTTTTAGTAGAGACGGGGTTTCACCATGTTGGCCAGGTTAGTCTGGAACTCCTGACCGCAAGTGATCCATCCACCTTGGCCTCCCAAAGTGTTGAAATTACAGGCGTGGACCACCACAACCGGCTATGTAATCCTTTCTTATACCTAAACTGAAACTTAAACCCAGATGAATTAAAATTTTTAAATATATTTTAAATTATAATGTCACCCAGGCTAGAGTGCAATGGCACTATCTCAGTTCACGAAACATCCACCTCCTGGGTTCAACTGATTCTCCTGCCTCAGCCTCCCGAACAGCTAAGATTACAGGTGTCCACCAACAGGCCCAGCTGGCAAATTTTTATATTTTTAGTAGAGATGGGGTTTCACCACGTTACCCAGGCTGGTCTTGAACTCCTGACCTCAGGTGATCCACCTGCCTCAGCCTCCCAAAGTGCTGACGTGAGCCACTGTACCTGGCCCAAACACAATATTTTTATAAATTTTGATGGTGGAGGGAGGCGGTCTTCTTAAAAATCACACAAAATCCAAAAACCCTAAAGAAAAGACTGACAGATGTGACTGTAAATTCCAACTTGTGCTGTTTGAGTTCTGTTTTTTGCAAACACTTCTTGAAGTTCCCAAGTCCTACATTTTGAGTAGAGTGGGTCTCATGGTAAACATATACAAGTTCACATGAGCAAGGGAACTTAACCGAATTCTATCAAATTGTGTATCTTTAGCCCATCTCTGGATAGGAGTCAACCTTTTCCAGAATCTAGATCTAAAGTTTTTCCATTTCTTCACCACTAGAATTTCTCCTTGGGTTCCCTTCATCTGTAAGCAATAATCTACAGCAGATTTCTCCTCCTTGTGATCTTTTGCAATCAGAAGTCCTGGAGGACAGAGAAGGAATGATCACTCTGGGTTTGAGCTGAAGCAGTTTCTAGGAAGTAAGCCCCTCTGATTTCCCCCAGCTTTGTCAGAATCAGATTCTGCATGTATTTTTCTAACCCGCTTTTTTTTTTAACATAGTGTATCCTGAACATTCCAAAGTACAGATGCTATAATTTGCTATTACTGAACTCCAAGGTTTTTTATATAAACAGGTGGGTGATATTAAACAATTCATTTTAGTTCTCTGGTATTCTGTCTCCACTTACAGAAATAATGGAAAAGAGTGTCCCTAAATGGCCTGTGCGGCCCCTCCTTTCACTTGGTCACTCAGGCCCTAAAGGTGGGGTTCCTACTGAGGACCCTCCCCGCCCTCACATCACCTCTTTCCCCAGCTTTCCCCTACCTCTCCCCTCCCGCAACAGCTAGATAGAGCTCAGGTTACAGATTCAGTTCTCCAGCTTCTTTAGGCTTTCATAATGGAGTTAGAGGTAAGAGACTGCAGACCTAAGCATGACAATCAGGCCTTTTGTTCTAGCTAAGCCTGCTCCCTGGAGCTTTTTACAAACTGTACTTTCAGGGGCTTCTGAACCACCTGACAGTGCACCTGAGGAGAGAAGCAAGCCAGCAACCCCCAGGACACCTGTGCACCTTGCAGGGTGAACAGAGCCCAACAGCAAGTTCAAACACACCTGTCCCCCGCCACCTCCCCATTAGCAGGGGCTTACCACACGCAGTGCAGGTAGGGGAAGTTGAAGGACGACAGCAGCTCGCAGAAAGCTCGGTCACTGATCCAGCAGAACAGGGCCAGGGTCCACCAGAGGCCCGAGAAGAGGCCCAGCTTAAACACACGCACGTTGTCACACCTGCACAGGGATCCAGAGAGCCACTCACCATCAGACCTGGTTTCCACCTCCTCACCGGCCCCCTTTCCTCTGTCTCCCTCACTGATTGCTCTCATGTCCCCAACCCCTTGGCACTGAAGTTCTTACCCAACACACAGTCACTCCAGAGTCTCGTGGATGTAAATACCATATGCTCACAGATGGCTCACAGACACCCTTCCCACCCAGGCTTCTCAGACCCTGACTCCAGACTCATACACCCAACTACATTTTTGACATGAGCACCCTAATATGGATCTAAATTTAACAAGTCCATAACGTATTCCTCTCCCAATCCTTCTTTCTCACACAGCTCTTATCCAGTCCATCAGCTCTCCCTTCAAAACAGATCTCAAACCTGACCTCTTTCCACCACCTCCATCTAGATCCATGCTACCACCATCTCATCAGAGTCTCCTTCCACCCTTTCCCCTACAGTCAATTTAACAGCCTCCAGCATCTTCCTGTTTAACCAGAGAGAAAGCCAAAGTATTCACAGCGGCCACAAGGCCCCATGTGCATGGTCTTCCCTTTTCCCTTTCACCTCCTCTTTTTCATACTCTTCCCTCTCACTGCTTGTATTCAAGCCACTGCGGGATTTGTGCTGTTCCGCAAATATCCCAAGCACGTTCCTGCAAGGCCATAGCACCCACTGTGGCCTCTTGCCTGGAATGCTCTTCCCCCAGATACAAATCTTTGCTCAAATGTCACCCAGTAAGCCTTTTCCTGATGCTATTTTTAACAACTGCAACACCTGTCTCCACTTCCCAAGTGACTCTCCCTAAGGCTGCCTTCCCTCCTTTAATTTTCTCTGTGGCCATTATAAACTGGCTGACACCCTCTGTATTTCGCTTATTTGTTTCCAGTTTGTTTTCATCCACAGACATGGAAGCTATTTACTGCTGTATCTCAGCACTGGAAATGTGCTAGACACAGAAGGCACTCAACATTTGTTGAATGAAGGAATAAGCTCTTATCCACACTGGGACAAAATGGTCTTCTGAAACAAATCCCAACAGCTCAATGAAAATTTCAAGTGCTGTCTTCTTTCCTTGTTAAGGACTTGCTCATAAAGTGGGTGACTTCTATCCCTGGGGAGGAATGCTGGGAGGCAGCTGGTGGCTAAGGGTCCTTCTTCCTCAAGGGGACACTCCTGGATCAGTCAAGATCTCCTGTGGGACCCAGAATACAACACAACATCTGCAGTCGAGAAGAGCTGAATTCCTCTTTGTTGAACCCACAGACAGGTGTTAAAAACCTGACTTGCTAGTGCCCTTCCCAGTTGCCTTTCAGAAACATCAGCAAAAGTGTCAATAAATGTGGGATAGGACAGCAGGTTCAGAAAGACCTGCTCAAAGGCAAATCAAAATACTCTTGTAGGAAGGCTAAATGCATCCCTTGAAAAGTTTAGAAAGAATAGAGACACACGACATGTGGAGACTTACATTCCCAGTTACTAAAGTAAAGAGATAACCATTTCCGTTTTCCCCTTTTGTTTACCACTCTCTACCTTGAATGCCTCACCTTCTGGTTGGTTCCCTCTCAGAAAGAGCTCATGTCCTCACCTTGACCCACCCTCTCCTTCTCTTCAGGGTTCAGCCTCCAGGCTTCCTCCAACACCCCATGCCTGCTCCTGTAGATGTCCCCTTAGTCCAAGCCGTGGCCCACAGGCTGCATGCTGACCAGGACAGCTTCAAATGAGGCCCGACACAAAGTCATCAACTATCTTAAAACATTAAGAGATTTTTTTTTGCAACCTTTTTTTTTTTTTAGCTCATTAGCATATTTTATGTGTAGCCTAAAACAATTCTTCTTCTTCCAATATGGCCCAGGGAAGCCAAAAGAGTGGACACCCCTGCTTTAGTGCACTCTCAGGGCACCTTGCCATGTTCCTTCATAACTCTCATCACAAATTCAAACTATGGATTTATTATCTGTATAACATCTGGTATTAAACTAGCCTAGAGGCTGGGATCAGTGGCTCATGCCTCTAATCCTAGCACTTTGGGAGGCCAAGGTGGGCAGATCATTTGAGGTCAGGAGTTGGAGACCAGCCTGGCCAACATGGTGAAATCCCGTCTCTACTAAAAATACAAAAATTAGCCAGGAGGTGGTGGCACACACCTGTAGTCCCAGCTACTCCAGAGGCTGAGGCAGAAGAATCGCTTGAACCCAGGTTACGGAGGTTGCAGTGAGCCGAGATCTCGCCACTGCTCCAGCCTGGGCTTCAAGAGCCGTCTCAATAAATAAGTAAACAAACTAGCCTAGAAGCCCAGCCTTAAGAGGAACTAGCCCTGTTTTATTCACTAATGTATACTCCATGCCTAGTAACTGTGTCAGACACTGTTAAATGCTCCCTGAATTAATGGATAAAATTATGAAATAAAAGGGCAATTTTAACTGGACTCCAATTTGGCTATCTCTAATTTGGGCAGAACATTATTTTTAGACTATTTAAGATTATTGGCTGAGTACGATGGCTCATGCCTGTAATCCCAGCACTTTGGGAGGTCGAGGCAGGTGAATCACAAGGTCAGGAGATCAAGACCATCCTGGCTAACACAGTAAAACTCCGTCTCTAGTAAAAATACAAAAAGTCAGCCGGGCGTGGCGGCAGGTGCCTGTAATCCCAGCTACTCGGGAGGCTGAGGCAGGAGAATCGTTTGAATCTAGAGGTGGAGGTTGCAGTGAGCTGAGATGGCGCGACTGCACTCCAGCCTCAGCAACAGAGCAAGACTCTGTCTCAAAAAAAAAAAAAAAAAGATTATTGATTGGGCACCAAACTCCACACTAGGCACTATAAAAGACAAAATAAACATGTCTCTTGCCTTGAAAAAGTAAAATCAAAATAGACAAGAACAAATATCAACAAATACACAGACAATTAGTCTGAGACACAAGGATCCATGAACATCCAATGCAATTAAACCTAGAAAGTTTGGCTTAAGGAACACACCGCAACAGAGAGCAATGTGATGGAGATGTCCTGCGTGGAAGGCATCACCCAAGAGGCGGGGTGTCCAGCCGATAGACACTGCAAGCACCAGGACAGGGCAGGCTTGACATGTATGAGGCAGGAGGGAGGCTCTGCAGAGCCTGGTCTCAGGGCAGCCTGTTACTCTTCCTTTCTCTGCTTCTAGAGGAAGCAGGTCCTGCTAGAAGCTGCTGACCAGTCTTATTTGCCCTGGGGGTTGACCGAAACTGCAGTCTATTAGGTTTCACTCCCATTTTTCAGGGCTTTTATCAAAATATCAATGTGAAGTAAAAACAGGCGGACAAAATTCATATGTACAGCAGGACCTTATTCTATAATAGAAAACTCTGAGAGGAATGTCTACCATTTCTTCTCTTCTTGACCCTTGATTGTATTCTCAAATTGTTCTTAACAATAAAATCACTCCTATAATCAGAAAAAGAAAAGTATTTTTAAAAATAGTATAAATGTATCTCAGTTACTCGGCAATGTACTTACCACCACCAATTTCAGTGTCAGGTTTCGACCCAAAATCAGAATAAACTTTTGTTTTCTCATGGTCTAAAAGAAAGTTCAGAAAAGACAATGGAAATTCTTCTCAGGAAGCTGGTTAAAAGAAATGACTAGAAACAAGCGTTAGGAATAAAGGCTAAAGAGAAAGAGAAAGCGAAAAAACAGTCCCTCCTCTATTTCCTCTGAGCAAATGAGCATGCAGTGAGAAACATTCAGCTCAGACATAATAGATCATTGCTGGTGACAACCAAGGAAGATTCAGGAAGGAGGTGCAAGAGCGATAAGGGCATCCTTTTGTCTGGGTATTTTATCAAAGCAGAGAAACAACCATCTTTTCTTTTCCTGGCTGGGAACTGGGGTGGTAACTGGGACACAGCAGTGAACAAAGAAACCCCGTCCCTGCCTATGTGAAGTAAATGTCCAGCAGAGGGGATAGACACTGAACAAAACAATACAAATAATCTAATTACAATCAGGATGGCTGCCATAAGGAAGTTCAGGGTCCTGGAATAGCATATAAATAGTTCACAAACTGAAGGGTGAGCAGAAGTTAGCCAGGCAAGAGGGCCAGGAAAAGGGACAGCATAAATAAGGAAGGGCCTGGGGCTGGCAGAAGCAGGGTCCACAAAAGATACAGAAGGTCAGAATGGCTGGGGATGGAAGGTAGGGGAGCTTCTTGTGGGAGTGCTCAGCTCACAGGGGAAGGCTGGAGCATGTCAAGGATTTGGAACTTTATCTTCACTGCAACATCGACTGGTAGAAAAATGACTGTGCTCAAATGGCATGTCTGGGGAAGGAAGAGGATGCCAGGTTTCAGGCTTGAGTAACTGGGTAAATGGTGCGCCCCTTTCCTGCAACTAGAAATATGATGAAGAGAACCAGAGCTAGAAAAGGCAGATCAGGAATCTGGGTTTGGACAAGTTGAATTTGAGATGCCTGTGATACATGGAATTAAACAAGTTAGGTAGGCAGCTAGACACATAATAGTAGAGTTGGGAGGAAGGACTGGGTTGGAGATGTAAGATCAGGAGTCATCCGCATATATAGGGGAATTAAAGCCACAGAAGTAGAGGAAATCTTTCAGGAGGATGTATAAAGGGAGAAAAGCAGTATCTTAATCCATGCAGGCTGTTTTAATAAAACTGATCAAAACAGAAATTTTTCTCATCGTTCTGGAGGCTGGGAATTCTGAGATCAAAATGCCAGCAGAATCAGTGTCTGGCGAGGGCCATTCCTCATAGATGACACCTTGTAGAGCTGCATCCTCACAGGGTAGAAGGGCCAAGGCAGCTCTCCAGGGCCTCTTTTATGAGAGCACTAATCCCATTTATGAGGACTGTATCCCCACTGACTTAATCACCTCCCAAAAGGGCCCACCCCCTAATATCATTACCTTATTAATTAGTATTTCAACATATGAATTCAGGAGAGACACAAACATTCAGACCATAGCAAGCAGGAGATGAGGGTGCACCTTAAGGGACTCCTACATGCAAAGCGATGTAGAAAAGTAGGAGTCTATGCAAGACACTGAAAAGGAGCTGCCGAGAGGTAGTGGGAAAGCCAGGAGGATGTGGTATCACAGGAGCCATGGCAAAGACTATTTGAGGCATGGGGAGGAGAGCTAATTGGGCAAGCAGCCGAGAGAATAACACATAAGATACAGGAGGGCTGAAAACTGATCACTGGGTGTACAGCTTACTGAGAAGGATTTGGGTATCAAAGTAGGGGCAGAAGCCAGATTGGCATGAGTTGAAGAGTAAATGGGAGGTGAGGGATAGAGGAAGTTTTAAAGAAGTTTGGCTGTGACAGCAAGGGTGCAAGGGTAGTAGCTAGAGATGTGGATGTTGATTAGTCCAGGTTGGGTGTTTGAGAAGGCAGTAGGGACTCAAATGTGTTTAAAGGCTGATAAGAAAGCCCCTCTAGGCTGGGCACAGTGACTCATGCCTGTAATCCCGGCACTTTGGGAGGCCGAGGAAGGCAGATCCCTTGAGGTCAAGAGTTGAAGACCAGCATGGCCAACATGGTGATCTCCCGTCTCTACTAAAAATACAAAAATTAGCTGGGCATGGTGGTGCACACCTGTAATTTTAACTTCTCTATTCGGGAGGCTGAGGCAGGAGAATTGCTTGAATCTGGGAGGTGGAGGTCGCAGTGAGCTAAGATCTCACCACTGCACTCCAGCCTGGGTGACACAACGAGACTCACTCTAAAAAAAAGAAAAAAAAGAAAGCCCCTTTAGAAAGAGATGGGCAATATAGACGACAATGTACAGGAATGAAATAGACATAGGAGAGTGGAAGGAATAACCAATTGGCAGAAGACTGACCCTAATGGAAGGAAGTTTTCCTCCCATAAAGCCGCCACTTGTTAACATGATGATAAAGATCAATTAGCTTTAGTGATGCCTACCTTCTCCAGGGCAGCTATTTTAAGCATGAAACAAACTATTTCTTTTGTAATTACTTAAAAGATTAGAGTGTTAAAGGAAAATATATTTCCCTATGTAAAGATCACAACTGTGAAGCAGAATTTATTTAAACTGCATAATAACTGCCCTAACCATGTATGTCCTCCATTTGCTCTTCTTTAAGTCTTATGAACTTAAAATATTTTCCCAGCCAGGTGAAGTGGCTCACACCTGTAATCACCACACTTTGGGAGGCTGAGGTGAGAAGACTGCCTAAGTCCAGGAGTTTGAGGCTGCAATGATCTATGATCATGCTATTGCACTCCAGCCTGGGCAACACAGCAAGACCCCATCTAAAAAAAATAAAAAATAAAAAATAAATAAAAAAGCCTTCCCCTTTCCCTTTTCTTAAAACAAAATTATAAGCCAAAACATATTATGAAACTCAGGAGTTAAAATGAAACTAGAGTGCAGTGAATTCTCAAGAAACAGAGCTAAATCCAGAACATTCTGCTCACTTCAAGCCTAATATAAGCTAGCACCACTGGACTGAATGCTACAAATGGAAATCATTTCAGATGTTGTCACTAGCAATTTAATTATGTGTTTGACAAAGAGCTTTAAGATGTGTTAACATCCAGAGTTGGCTAGAGGAGGATGAAAGAGAGAATGGTTTAAGTACAATGCAGAAGCACAAAGAGTTTAGTAAGAGAGCAATTATGTCTGGTTGAGAGGATAAGCAGGGGTTAAGAAAGGCCTCACAAAGGAGCTGGTATCTAGGACGAGCATTGCAGAAGGGGTAGGATTTTGCAAAGCAGTAGTAGGAAAGGGCATTCCAGGGGGAGAAGAAAGTATGAGCAAAGACCTGAAGACAAGAAAACAAGGAGCCAGTCCAAATTGGTTGGTCATAGGACATGTAGAAGGAACCAGAGGAAGAAAATGCTCTAAGGGAAGCTTAGACAACGAGGCACCACTGAAGGTTTTTGTAAAGGATGAGGGAGTAACAGTCTGAAGGAAGAGACTGGAGGAAGAAGAGACTGTTAGAAAACAAATACAATGGTCCACTGGAGGGTTGTGAGGGTGGGGCAATAGATATGGGAGGAGGTGACAGATGAAACATTGCAGAGGGTGATTCCATGAAATCTAGCAATTATTTGAGGTGGCAGGAGATGAGGGACCCAATGATGATTGTAGGGTTTCAAGTGTAATGAACTCAGAAAATAGTGACACTATTAAAATAAATTGGGAACTTTAAAACAGAATTTGGGAAAGGTCATTGAGTGGCATTGTAGGCAAAGAGGGCATGGAGCCAAGCCAATAATCTTGCCTATTATAGTTTGGGAAGGCTCTGACAGAGATACCCAGAAGGTAGTTGGGAACATGGGACTAAACTTCAGGAGAGACGAGGATGGACTGCAGAGAATCATGCAGAGTGATGGCAACTGAACACAAGAGCGTGGATAAGATTTTGAAGAAACAAACAGAAAAGGTTGAAGACACAATCTTGGAGAATGTCTACCTTAGGAAGCAAAGAGCAGAGTAGGAACAGTCAGGTAGGAGAGCCTGTATTACACAGGATCACAGAAGCCAAGAGAAGAAAATTCAGAGGAGGAGGTTGACAGTGTCAGATTCTTCAGACAGCCAAGGATAGGGAGCACTGCAAACAAGCGATTCTATTTGGAAGTTAAAAGGCCATTAGCATAGCCTAAGGAAATAGTGTAATGAGTGCACAAAGATACACAAAGATGTTCATTGTGGAGATATTTATAGTAAAGAAAAACTGGAAACAACCTAAACGGTCAAAAAAGGAAATATGTTGACTAATTAAAATAAATTAAAAGTAAATTACAATTCTATATGTCCATTTAAAATGAGGACCTAGATCTGTATTTATTGACAGAAAAAGAAGATACAATACATTCCTAAATGAGAAAGTCAAATTTTAGATTAACGTATATAAGAACATGGCAGAGAATAAAAAAGCCTGTAAGAAGACACAGTGGAGGGCTAACCATCATTATCATCACATGGCAGGTTTGGTTATTTCATTTTTATTTAGTACATAAAAACTATGAGGCAAGTACTATCAAATATTAATTTTCCTGAAAAAGCGATAGATTTATTTTTTGCTTGTCAATATTCTCCAATTTATCTACAAAAAATATTAGTTACTTGATAAAATTAGTTTTTTAAAATTGGTCATTAGTGACTCTTGAATGAACATTTCGGACTAAAAATGGGGAGGGGAACCAGCCTGAAAGGGATTTAAGAAGAAAGGGCAGGCTGGCTGCAGTGAGGGTAGGGATTGAACCCTTTTTTATTTATTCAAGCATAGGTATTCTTCTAGGACCACTTCAGCCTGTGTCTGAAGAGACTCTTACATCCCTAGTCCTTGACGGATGTAGAAGGCAACCAGACAGGATCTGACAGCAAGATGCCAGACAGCAAGTTCCAGGACCATACCATTTCAACTGCCTTTGGCCCTGCCTGTTATTGCTGACAATCAAAGCAACCCTTTAGTGGCAAAGTGAGTAGAAAGAAATGTGTATCTCCTCTCAAATCAAAGAGGAGAGAAAGCTGACTTAACACATTACGCAGAGCAACTATCACACTAAGATTTCAGTTACAAGACTTCAACTAAGACATTCAATGTCCACAACAATGAGAAAATCTGAATTAAAATACACTTTTTAGGAGAGGCACGGTGGCTCACACCTGTAATCCCAGCACTTAGGGAGGCCAAGGTGAGCAGATCACTTGAGGTCAGGAGTTTAAGACCAGCCTGGCCAACATGGTGAAACCCCATCTCTACTAAAAATACAAAAATTAGCTGGGCATAGTGGCAGGCAGTTGTTTTCCCAGCTACTTGGGAGGGTGAGGGAGGAGAATCACCTGAAACCAGGAGGCGGAGGCTGCAGTTAGTTGAGAATGTGTCACTGCACTCCAGCCTGGGTGACAGAGTGAGACTCCATCTCAAAAAAAAAAAAAAAAAAGCATTATTTAAATAGCTGCAAATAAAAAGAAGTGTTTTCTTTCTTCTTTTCTTTTTTTGTTTTTGTTTTTGTTTTGACACAGATTTTTGCTCTTGTTGCCCAGGTTAGAGTAGAACGGTGTGATCTCAACTCACCACAATCTCCGCCTCCCAGGTTCAAGCGATTCTCCTGCCTCAGCCTCCCAAGTAGCTGGGATTACAGGCATATGCCACCACACATGGCTAATTTTGTATTTTTAGTAGAGATAGGGTTTCTCTATGTTGGTAAGGCTGGTCTTGAAATCCTGACCTCAGGTGATCCACCTGCCTCGGCCTCCCAAAGTGCTGGGATTATAGGCATGAGCATCGTGCCTGGCCAAGAAGTGTTTTCAAAGAGAATGAAAATAAGGGCAGTGATTAGATATATTGTAATTGGGTCTAGAAGAGGAAAATCATGTACCAACAAATGCTAAACGAAAACGTTTCTGAGTATCAACCTGAACTCTGAGTACACAAGTTCCCAAAAGAAAATGCTAATGCAAAGAGCAAAACCATTACCTGAGAGATTGTAAATAAGACACTAAACCTCAGAGAAAGAATCATTATCAACTGCAGTCCACCTGAAGTTCATATTTCCGAATAGATACAAACTCATTTTCCCTGCCCCCTTCCTCTTTTTCCTTCTGTGTCTGAATGCAATAACCTTTTAGAACTTTTCTTTTCTACAGAATTAAGTCTAGACAGCTTGGTCTAGGCACTGAGATGGTCCTGGTAAGCTAGCTGTGATCAATGGAATGATCCAAACCATCAAGCCTGCTTCCATCCAACAGTCAGCAACTAACTTTCATAAGGAATAAAATTCCTCCTGCTGCAGAGCAGCAAAGGAGCCCTGAGCTGGTGTGTTCCCAGCACAGGGACAGCCTAATGGGTAGGCAGGAATCATGGTACCTACCTCTTTAGCTCTGCAATGAGCAGTGCAGTGCAAGGAACTCCTAGGGTCATCAGAGAGATGTTGTTGATGGCGGGCTTGACGAATGCTAAGCACGTTGTAACTGCAGACAGGACACAGACCACCACCTTGAACCTGCCCCTGAATCCATGAAGCAAAACCAAATCCATTAGAAGAGGAGTTCTTGTTTGTTTGTTTGTTTGTTTGTTTAATGTTGGCAAGCTACAGGCATTGCCAGAAATGCAAGCCGAAAAGAAACTCTGCACTAAGTACTAAGGTTCAAAAAGCCATTCACACTCACTGGCTTAGGAATTCCACTTCAAGTAACTTATCCTTAGGAAATAATTAGAGATTTTCAGAATATTTAGCCATAAGAATGGTAAAATTACAGTCAACCTACATCTCTGAGGGTGAGATACGGATAACTGTTTCCTTTGTGTGATTCTTCTGTTATTTTTTTCTTTTCTTTTCTTTCCTTTTTTTTTTTTTTTTTTTTTTTTTTGAGACAGAGTCTTGCTTTGTTGCCCAGGCTGGAGTACAGTGGCACAATCTTGGCTCACTACAACCTCCACCTCCTGGGTTCAATCAATTCTCCTGCCTCAGCCTCCCAAGTAGCTAGGATTACAGGTGTCTGCCAACATGCCCAGCTAATTTTTGTATTTTTAGTGGAGATGGGGTTTCACCATGTTGGCCAGGCCAGTCTCAAACTCTTGACCTCATGATCCACCCACCTCAGTCTCCCAAAGTGCTGGGATTACCGGGGTCAACCACCATGCCCAGCCGATTTTTCTATATTTTTTCAAATATTTGATTTCTCTGTATTTTTTCAGATGTCCTACAGTAGGGTTTAACAATTTTTTTCTATAAAGGGTTTTTGGGTTTGGGCTGGACATGGTGGCTCACACCTGTAATCCTAATACTTTGGGAGGACAAAGTGGGAGGACAGCCTGAGCCTTGGAGTTTGTGGTTACAGTGAGCTATAACCTGAACATAAAATAAATTATATAAGTATTTAATTAAATATATGTTTATTTGTAAGTATAAAGAATATATTATATAAATATATTTATATTATATATAACCATATAGTTATGCTATAGTTACATATAATTATAAATACATATTTAATGAAAATACATTAATAATTAAATGTGTATAATTATATTAAATATGAATTAATTATATTTAATAAATTATATATACATACACACACAGACACACACACACACACATATATACACACACACACAGGTTCTGCAGGTCCTAAGGTCTCTGCCACAGCTACTCAACTCTGCCATTACAGAGAATAAGTAAATGAATGGGCATGGCTGGATGCTGATAAAACTTGATTTGTAAAACAGGATCCTTTTGGCCCACAGGACATAGTTTGTCACCCCCTGTTCTACAAAGTAAACATGTATAACTTTCATAAGTAAAACAGAGACCACTCACAAACTATAATGCATCCTAGTTTAAAAGAAAATTTGTCCTATGTGTCTAGCACACCCAAAAAAAGTTTTCAGAAAAAATTTCAATAGACTAAGAAAAATAGTCTACATTTATTGACAACCTACAAGCCTAGTATGCACAAGAATTTACATCGACAAGTTTTTGAAATGACAAGTCTCAGACAAATAATCGATACTATCCTCACACCCTTCAGTGGAGGTCATTTCAGTAGAGCCAGAAGTGGCGACGTGATCCTAGACATGCTCTTTCTTTTCTCCCTGGGACTCATTTCCTTATCTGTAAAATGAAAAGGCTGGACTAGATGATTTCCAAGGCCTCATCCATGACTTAAATTTAGGAGTACACGATTTTCCTGAAGTTTCTGTTATTCCTCATTAGCACAATTTACTTTGGCCAAGAGACCTGGAACAGGTCACAGTTAGGAAGCCAATTTGAATGAAATTCCATTATAAAGAAATCAAAGGGCGTTGAGCCCTCAAAATACAAATTTATCTCTTAAATAAGAAAGCCATTCATCATCAAGGCACAGGAAATCATTGACCAAGCTGCCAACTTTCAGACTGGAATGAACAGGAATTATAGCTCTGAACCTCTACCAGAGGAAAAAATATATGTGGGAAAGGCTCCAGGCAGCTAATCCTCAGGAGAGGCATGTTTTTCTCCCAGCCTCGCCTGGTGTTCTTCATCTACTGGAGGAAAGGCCGCCTGCTCAGGGTGAGGGCCCACAGCCATCACGCACAGGGCCCCTGGTGACCCACAATAACTCTTCCACTGGGATTGAGGGTCTGTGACTCATGCCAAGGCAATCTGACCTTTTTCAGTAGGATAAACACATAATCAGAAACGTCCAAAGTGCATCACCTCTCTGTATCCAGTGGTTTAGGAATTAGGCACAGGTCAGACAGGGCAACAGTAATTCAAGGCACAGGAGTTTCAGTGAGACTGACATGCGTTTAAATCCTGCCTCCATTGCTTACTAGCTGTGAGACCTTTGGCAAGTAACTCAACTCTTTGCGGCTTTCCCACATAAAAATTAAGACATTGTGCCTCGCAGTGTTCTTGGAAGCATTAACACTGTGCCTGGTACATGTTATGTGCTAATAAAATTCATTACTACTTTTATCCTTACCATCATTTTAAAAATAAATACTACTTTTTTGTTTTTGCATTTTGTTTTGTTTTTTTGAGATGGAGTCTCTGTTGCCCAGGCTGAAGTGCAGTGGCACAATCTCGACTCACTGCAACCTCCACCTCCCGGATTCAAGCGATTCTTCTGCCTCAGTGTCCTTTAGCTGGGACTAAAGGCATGTGCCACCAAAAAATAAATACTACTTTAAATAATATTATTGTTGTTGATATCATACTCTCAGAGAAAATGGGACTGAGTTGCTGTTGCAATCACCAAAGGCTCCACAGAGTACTGCCAAATAGTTCAAAGGCAGTACGCTTGAAAACACATGCTTTCTGGTTTTTTGTTTTTTGTTTTTTCTTTTCTTTTTTTTTTAAAACAGAGTCCCCATCTGTTGCCCAGGCTGGAGTGTAATGGCTCGATCCTGGTTCACTGCAACCTCCACCTCCCAGGTTCAAGTGATTCTCCTGCCTCAGCCTCCAGAGTAGCTGGGATTACAGGTACCCGCTATGATACCTAGCTAATTTTCATATTTTTAGTAGGCACGGGGTTTCACCATGCTGGCTAGGCCAATCTTGAACTCCTGACCTCAGGTGATCCACCTGCCTCGGCCTCCCTAAGTGCTGAGATTACAGGCATAAGCCACCACACCCAGCTGTGAAACATGTTTTCTTTAGAGGAGGCCATCTGCAGATACCTCCCCATGTCTGGTCCAGAAGGTGTACAGGAATGTGCTGGCCAACAAGAACATCCTGTGAACACAAGTTTCTGAAGCCAGGAGAAGTAAACGGAGGCCATGTGGCCAGCAGAAAGCCAGCCAGCCAGCCCAGCAGACCCCGGGGTCAACAGAGGCCCTGGGAAAAAGAGAGCTGGAAATATCAAGGAGTAAGAGGCCCCAACAGCGTGTTTTTCTAAACTGTGATTGATGACAGCCTCTGGTCGTGTTTTCAACTTTCCAGCCCATTAGGGTCTCACACTGAAACACAAGGTCAGGAAACCCTTAGCACCACTGCTTCCTATATTCTCCAAACCAAAATCTATCAACCAAGTACCATAATCATAATATTTTTATAGTAAAGTTGTTACTGTTATCATTAGCTACCCTTTAAAGCAGTCATTTTCAAGCCTATACCCTGTGTCCCTTTTTACTTTGGTAAAATGTAAAACCACTTTTTATTTTTTAGGCTTGAAAACCACTATCACTGGCTACTCTTTAAAGCAGTGGTAATGTTTTTGTTCTTCTGAAATGAAATGAAATTTATAGATGATAAAACCTCCCATAATAGTGACCATCAAAAACATGTCCACAAACTTTCTAAATGTCCCATAAGAATTGGAAATGTCCCTGGTTAAGACCCACTGCTATAAGCTACCAAAACATAATTTATTTAGAGCAGCCAGCCCTTGATAGTTACAGCACTATAGCATTTGGTCATGAAAGGGACCTCAGAGAGCTAGTCCAACCGTGTTATTTTATAACTAAAACACTAAGGCCCAGAGAGTTTAAGATTCTAGCCTCAAGTCATCCAGCAAGAATGCTAGCAAGGCAGGCAGATCCCAGACTGCTCCCTTGCCAATCAGGATTCAAAAACTAAAGTGGATTATAAAGTGAGGGCTCTCCTGAGATTTTGTAAAGACAAAATCATAACAACTGCAGCAGAATACATCATTTAAGAAGTGGACACAAGGTTGGGCACAGTGGCTCACACATGTCATCCCAGCACTGAGAGGCCAAGGTGGGAGGATCTCTTGAGCCCAGGAATTTGAGACCAGCCTGGGCAACATGATAAAACCTTGTCTAGACAAAAAATACAAAAAATTAGCCAGGTGCAGTGATAGGCAACTGCGGTCCCAGCCTCTCGGGAGGCTGAGGTAGGAGGATCACTTGAGTGTAGGAGGCAGAAGTTGCAGTGAACTGTGATTGCGCCACTGCACTACAGCCTGGGCAACACAGTGAGACCCTGTCACAAAAGAAAGGGGGGGATTCAATTACCCTGTAACAGTTCCTTATTCTCATTTTTTTCTCAAAATAAAAATGTCTAAAAAATATTAATAACCATCAACAGCTGAATGTCTTGAATAGTCTTAGGACAGTCTAGGCAAGAAAGAAAGTTTTTTAAATTTAAAACCAACATTTATATCCTATTGATATAATGAGCATTAATAATTTCCCTATACAAAATATGCACAGCTATTATATATCAATAAAAAATTCAGGCTGGGCAAAATGGCTCACGCCTATAATCCCAGCACTTCGGGAGGCCAAGGTGGGTGGATCACTTGAGGTCAAGAGTTCAAGACCAGCCTGGTCAACCTGGTGAAACCCCATCTCTAGTAAAAATACAAATTAGCTGGGCATGGTAAAAGTGGCTACTTGGGAAGCTACTTGGAAGCTGAGGCAGAAGAATCGCTTGAACCCAGGAGAAGAGGTTGCAGTGAGCCAAGATCACTCTACTGTACTCTAGACTGGGCAAAATAACAAGGCTTCATTTCAAAAAAAAAAAAAAACACTAAGACATTCATAATAACCACCAGCACTTATTGAGTCTTCACTCTGTGTGAGCCAGTGTACTATATGTCTTATATAATTTTTCCGTGTATTTCTGACCCCATGAGGAAGATAACTTTTGTAATCTCTACTTTACAGACAAGCAAAAGGGGGTCCCAGAACCTTTTTTTTTTTTTTTAGTGAATTGTTATTCAAAGCCATGTTGTCTGATCCAAACTCAGCTACCACACTCTACTGTCTCTTCTCCAAAAATCTCATATTAAAACTATTTTTAATGTGTGTTTAGAATATTCCAGCAAAGGCTAGAAGTGGTGGCTCATACCTGTAATCTCAGCACTTTGGGAGGCCAAAGTGGGCGGATCACCCGAGGTCGGGAGTTCGAGACCAGTCTGGCCAACATGACAAAACCTCATCTCTACAAAAAATACAAAAATTAGCCATGCGTGGTGGCACATGCCTGTAATCCCAGCTACTCGGGAAGCTGAGGCAGAAGAATTGCTTGAACACGGGAGGCAGAGGTTGCAGTGAGTCTAGATTGTGCCATTGCACTCCAGCCTGGGCAATAAGAGCAAAACTCCATCTCAAAAAAAAAAAAAAAAAAAGAATATTCCAGCAAAGTCTAGATCAAGGAAAGGAGGAAGGGAGGGAGAGAGGGAGGGAAGGAAGGGAGGGAAGGGAAAAAGAAAGAAAAGGAGATAAATGTTTACTATTTGGTAAGTTCAGGCAGATAAACCAGAAATCCCTGATCTACAGAAATCCTGGTTTTGACATGATTTCTTTGGTCTGGTCTGCCACTTCTACTGCAGAGCTGCCACCTGTCCCACATCATAGACAGTGAAGTACATACAAAGGGGCGTGGCCTTCTTGCCCTCCCTGGTCACTGGAAAATTGAAGATGTACAAATAGAGTTGAAATCCATATTTACTTTTCCCTTAACATGCACTTTTTATTTCTTTGCTCATTAAAATTTTCAATGTCCATTCTCTCCATCAATTCGTATGCATATCTCAGAAATGCTAGGCAGAACTCTCTTCTCCATGCCCCAGGCAGTCAGGAGAGTTAACTTTGACTGAGCCCTCTCCATGTTGCTTAGTATTGTGCTAAGTGCTCTACAGGATCGTCTCAAAGGTCCCAGAGATCAACAGTATTGTTTACCTAATTTTACACATGAGGAAATAGAAAGAGTCAAGACAAGTCATACAGTTTGCAAATTGTAAAGCCAGGATTCAAACCCAGATTGTTTCCAAAGCCTGGGATATATATACATATGGTACCCACT
Organism: Sapajus apella; assembly: GCF_009761245.1. Classification (NCBI taxonomy): domain Eukaryota; kingdom Metazoa; phylum Chordata; class Mammalia; order Primates; family Cebidae; genus Sapajus; species Sapajus apella. The sequence continues at coordinate 14,343,128 of NW_022436982.1, forward strand.
GCCTCCAAAGGAGAACAGAGTGGCTGTATTTTCACATCTTCCCCAGAGAAATGCTGCAGGCTGCTGGTGATGAGAAAGCCCCAAACAGTCACAGACAACTCTGCCTCAATATGTTTCCTTTTTTTTTTCCTATTTTTTAATGGGGCTTCACTGTGTTGCCCAGGTTGGGCTCAAACTTCTGGGCTCAGTTTCCTGAGTGGCTGGGACTACAGGCATGCACCACCACACCTGGCTCTGTTTTAATTATTAAAGTTGGTAAGCCTTGCCAGGTGAGGTGGCTCACGCCTGTAATCCCAACACTTTGGGAGGCAGAGGTGGGTGGATCACAAGGTCAAGAGGTGGAGGCCATCCTGGCCAGCATGGTGAAACCATGTCTCTACTAAAAATGCAAAAATTAGCTGGTCATGATGGCGCACAGCTCTAGTCCCAGCTACTCGAGAGGCTGAGGCAGGAGAATTGCTTGAACCTGGGAGGTAGAGGCTGCAGTGAGCCAAGAGCATGCCACTGCACTCCAGCCTGGGCAACAAGATAGATACAGATAGATAGATAGATATATAGATAGATAGATAGACAGACAGATAGATAATAAGTTGATAAGCTTTAACTACCAATATCATCACCCTATTTTCTCCTTTCCTGCTCAAACAGCATTCCCGCTACCTCCAGGAACCAAGAAAAGAAAAGAAAACAAGGTTTTCTATAATGAATTATATTAAAAACTGTCCCTTGGAATTTCAACCCAGGCCTCCAGAATGTTACAAACACAAAACCTTTATTCCCATTTCTTTAACATCTTATTCAGATTTCGGGACTTGAAAGATAACACCTATGAGCAAAGTGGTTTCTCGGCTCTCAATCTAATGTACACCAGGTTTAGAGAAAGGATGGTGGTGACTGGTGGATACGTTTCAAGACAGGGAAAAGCCAAAAGGTAAATGGCTTGTTTTTCAGGCAGAGTCAAAAGGTGCCTACATGCAGAACCATCTCATGACCCTACCTGGTGCCCTCTACCTCCACCTGCATCCTTAACCCCTTCCTCGCCTCCAAAGGCTTCTCCTAAAGTTGAACAAGGAAACTAAGCAGGACTGGAAACTGGAGGCCACGTAAACCAACCTGGCCACATTTGAAAGCATATTTTCCCTGCCGATTAGAAGGCCTCACCAAGATGGAGAACCACTTTTCATCTAAGACGAGGAACTTCTACTTGTAAACAGCTCTTTCTCTGTCTCTCACTCCCTTGCTTTCTTTCTCTCTGTCTCTCTCTTCCTCTTCCCTGCCCCACCACCCCTTTTACTCTCTCGCTTTCTCATTTTCTGATAAGTAACCTTCTTGAGGGTACTTCTATCTGCTAACGGATACTCAGAGATAATACTATTCAATTCAAATCCTGCTTCTCAGGATAAGATTGTACAGCTAATCCAATCAAAGCATGTTTTCTCCCTATCTCATTTTAAAATAAATATTTAGTATTGGCCGGGCGCGGTGGCTCAAGCCTGTAATCCCAACACTTTGGGAGGCCGAGGCGGGTGGATCACGAGGTCAAGAGATGGAGACCATCCTGGTCAACACGGTGAAACCCCGTCTCTACTAAAAATACAAAAACATTAGCTGGGCATGGTGGCGCGTGCCTGTAATCCCAGCTACTGAGGAGGTTGAGGCAGGAGAATTGCCTGAACCCGGGAGGCGGAGGTTGCAGTGAGCCGAGACTGCGCCATTGCACTCCAGCCTGGGTAACAAGAGTGAAACTCCGTCTCAAAAATAAATAAATAAATAAATAAATAAATAAATATTTAGTATTAAAAATTAGGCCATGGCCAAGCGCAGAGGCTCGCGCCTATAATCCCAGCATTTTGGGATACCAAATGGGAAGACCTCTTGAGCCCAGAAGTTTGAGACCAGCCGTGGCAACATGACAAGACCCTATCTCTATTTAAAAAAAAAAAATTAGGCCAGGTGCAGTGGTTCACATCTGTAGCCCCAGTACTTTGGGAAACTGAAGTGGGAGGATTGCTTGAGCCCAGGAGTTCAAGACCAACCTGGGCAACATAACAAGACCTCTTCTCTATCAAAAATACAAAAATTAGGCAGACGTGGTGGCATGCACCTGTAGTCCCAGCTCCTGGGGAGGCTGAGGTAGGGGGAACCACCTGAGCCTGGGGAGGTTGAGGCTGCATTGAGCCAAGATCACTCCACGGCACACTAGCCTGGACACAGAGTGAGACAAAAAAAGAAGGAAGGAAGGAAGGGGGGGAGGGAGGGAGGGATGAAGAGAGAAAGAAAGAGAGAAAGAGAAAGAAAAGAAAGAAAGAGAGAGAGAGAGAAAGAGAGAGAGAGAAAGAAAGAAAGAAAGAAAGAAAGAAAGAAAGAAAGAAAGAAAGAAAGAGAGAGAGAAAGAGGGAAGGAAGGAAGGAAGGGAAGGAGGGAGGGAGGGAGGGAGGGATGAAGAGAGAGAGAGAAAGAGAGAAAGAGAAAGAAAGAAAGAAGGGGAAGGAAGGATGGAAGGAAGGAAGGACGAACGAACGAACGAACGAGGGAAGGAAGGAAGGAAGGGAAGGAGGGAGGGAGGGAGGGAGGGATGAAGAGAGAGAGAGAAAGAGAGAAAGAGAAAGAAAGAAAGAAGGGGAAGGAAGGATGGAAGGAAGGAAGGAAGGAAGGAAGGAAGGAAGGAAGGAAGGAAGGAGAAGGAAAAAAAAAATCAACCAGTTCAGATGAAAGTAAAAGTGGCTGTCCCTCTCTGCTGTAATCCCCAAGAATAGCCAATGCCTGTAGTTAGGTGTCCTCACCTCCCAGGCAGTTTTCTGCTAATACAAAAACATACTGAGAAAGAGTTTAGTTCATTCACTCTAAAATTAGGATATCATACACACAATTATATAATGTGCCCCTTGCAGCCAGCATTTTTCACAGATGCTTCTCCATTTGCGTCCACAGATAGCAGCCATAGTCCTCAGCAGCTGCACAGTTCCTGTCCCTTTTCAAAGTGCCAGTAAAACTATAATGAATTATTTTCTTTTCCTGGTATAACTCTTCCATGGGCACATTTGCTTCATTGAATCCGTAGTTTTAGACTATTTAGTCATAATAATACATATTTTGACAAAACAGTGTCCTACAGAGAATGCGGGTAATGTGTTCTGGGAGTGTTTCTTCATTGAATCCATAGTTTTAGACTATTTGCTTCATTGAACCCATAGTTTTAGACTATTTAGCCACAAAAATACATATTTTGACAAAACAGTGTCCTACAAAGAATGTGGGTAATGTGTTCTGGGAATGTTTCTCATTTTTATTGGGCTGAATCTCCTCTGTGCCTTTAGATAGTAACAAACTTCACACACCTGAGAAAGATTTTCTCCAACCAAACTCTAAATCAGCACCCTAAGTCACCACTAAACCCTATCAGCTTCACTTTTCATCACAGTACCCAACATATTCTAACATTATATTATTTACTTGTTTGTTTGTTGATTTGTAATCTCCCCAACTTCAATGTAAGCTCATTAGAGGAAGACTCTGCTGTTTTGTTTACCGTGATATTCCAGTGCCTAGAAAAATGCATAGTAAAATGTAAGTTTTCAAAAATATTTACTGGATGGATAACTGTATAACCCTAACACAACGGCTATTAAAATGCATCCTTCCTGAAATTCTGGGTTTCCAGTTTGAACATATATACAGTATATAAGAGTGTGTGTGTGTGTGTGTGTGTGTGCGTATGCACACACGTGTGCACGCACATGTGAGTGCACACAGGTACACAGCTCTCATCAGAAGCAAAAAAAAGAAGCAACTTGAAAACTACAGTATCTATAGCTCCAAGAAGCAGTTTATCAGTCAGGAGCCTACTTCAGATATATAAAACTGGTGGAGTTGGATTTGTCTCAAGGAAATGTTGTAGCAGAAAATCAAAGAGTATCAAATCACCATTCAGTATGTTGCCCCCACTGAAGGTCTTTCCATTCTTGCTCATATCAAACAAGGACACTATTTGACTCTTTGTCCCTGATGTTATATCAGTTCTTCCCCAAGCATTAAAATTCCCTCTTTAATCTGCCAGTTTATTTATATTGTCAGATCATAAAAACAATCAGTAGATACTAAACAAGTATATGATAAGCTCATCACTAGGCTAAACTCAATCATGTGCTATTTTTCCTCATATATACATTGTTATATGGGGTATCACACCTAGTAGCAAATGCAAAAATGTTTAGTGCAAGCTTACCGGTCATTCCGAAAGATCTTTGGCAGATACCTTCTGGGGAACCACATGGCCAAAGCACACATCAGAACCCAAAGGATTGCAAGTTCATCAAGCATCTGACCCAGGAAACTCAGGGTTGCATGGAAGTAGACAGATCCAATTCCTAGAATCAATTACAACCAATATAAAAAGGTCACCACAGAAGAGACACAAATTCAATATACTGCTTAAGGATAGTCCTTTCACCAACAGTTATCACAGTCACCAGATCACTCTCTCTCTCTGAAAAAAGAAACTGAAGAAAGAAACTCACACCACCCAGGCATGCAAGCCTCAAGTCTAGAAAGAGGATTTCAACCAGGGCCCAAATATCAGCACATCAGAACTTTTAACAGTTCCACAGTTAAACACATTCTGTCTTCATCCACAGAGCCTTTATGGGAAGAGGCAGTAAATAAAAGTCAATTTTCCCTCAGTGTAAAGAATTCCCAACCTACCTGTGGGAGGAAATGGAAATGACACAAGTATTTCACAAAACAATGAGGGATCAAACATCTACATTTTTTTCTTCAATTTTAGTCCATTAGAAACCAGCCTCCCCAGAGTTCAGTTGTTTCACATGACTTTCTCCAGCCGCTCTCAGAAAGCTGCACTGGCATTGTCCCAATAGCAACTACACAAATGAGGTCTCAAATGCAGGCAAGTGATCGTAATGCCAACCTTGTTATCAAGCCTGAATTTAAGAGTCCTTTTGCCAGCAAGCAAGCAGAAAAAAAGTTTGCTAAGACCTCAGAGTGACTTTAGTTTACAAAACATTATGTTCAAAGGGGACCGGAAGTGTGTGGAATTCCTTTCCTCCCGTTCAGTCCATGTTCCGAAACTACTCCACTTACCCACTACAACTAAAAGAGTCCATATTAAGTAGATGCCGCTGTTGAAGCATGTTGCATACTGACGAAACAAGCACATGCAGATGGGCGGTAAAATGAAAAACAAGACATTGCTGATCTGCAGGAAAAAATGTAAAACACAAAGATGAGTATAAAGTAAAAAGGGCAAAAAAATCAAGTGGCCTCTTTCAAGTATGTCCTTGCAAACTGGGATAAATGTGGTCATACATCTTGTTTCAGTTCTTGCATTTTTCTTTCTTTCTTTCTTTGTTCTTTGGGATGGGTCTCACTCTGTCACCCAGGCTGGAAGGCTGAAGTGCAGTGGTGCAATGTCAGCTCACTGCAACCTCCACCTCCCAAGTTCAAGCAATTCTCCTGCCTCAGCCTCCCAAGGAGTTGGGATTACAGGCACCCACCACCACGCCTGGCTAATTTTTATATTTTTAGTAGAGATGGAATTTCCCCATGTTGGCCAGGCAGGTCTCAAACTCCTGACCTCAAATGATCCACCCACCTCAGCCCCGCAAAGTGCTGGGATTACAAGTGTGAGCCACCACACCCAGTCTCTTACACTTTTTTTTGACAACAGATATAGAATCAGGAAAATTTAAAATTTTTAAATGGCCATTTAAGGGACTCCCTGCTGCTTCTTTGATCATAGGAGCAGCTATAAAAACACTACAGTCTATGAAAGCTGCCCAAGCTCCTCTCTTGATTCAAAGAACCAGTAATTGCAAGTTTAATTATGAAGCATTCTAATTTACTTGCACTTACTTTTTTTCATAATTTTTTTTTTTTTTTGAGACAAGAGTCTTGCTCTGTCCCCAGGCTAGAGTGCAGTGGCGTGATCTCAGCTCACTGCAACCTCCACCTCCTAGGTTCAAGTGATTCACCTGCCTCAGCTTCCTGAGTAGCTGGGACTGTCATGTGCCACCAAGCCCAACTAAGTTTTGTATTTTTGGAAGACATGGGGTTTCACCATGTTGGTCAGGATGTTCTCGATCTCTTGACCTGGTGATCCGCCTTCCTTAGCCTCCCAAAGTGCTGGGATCACAGGTGTGAGCCATGGTGCTGGCCTTCATCATCTTTTTTTAAGAGGTGTGGTCTAGCTATGTTGCCCAGGCTGGGCTGAAGTGATCCTCCCGCCAGAGTCTCCCAAGTAGGTAGGTCTAGGGGCATGCCACCATGCCTGGCTGCATTTACTTATTTATTTATTTATTTTTGAGACAGAGTTTCTTTCTTGTTACCCAGGCTGCAGTTCAATGGCACAGTCTCTCACACTGCAACCTCTGCCTCCCAGGTTCAAGAGATTCTCCTGCCTCAGTCTCCTGAGTAGCTGGGACTACAGACAGTCACCACCACGCCCAGCTAATTTTTGTATTTTTAGTAGAGACTGGGTTTCTACTAACAACCATGTTGGCCAGGGTGGTCTCTAACTCCTGACCTCAGGTGAGCCACTCCTCAGCGTCCCAAAGTGCTGGGATTACAGGCGTGAGCCACCACGCCCACCTGCATTTATCTTTTTAAAAATAAGGTCTGTATTAAACAATGTTTTTTTTTAACAAATGTTTAATGAAGGCATAAAAAAGAGTAGACATTGTCCAGCTCCCAAACATCCTCCCCAGCCAGGCCAGCCTTTTCCCCTGGGCCTACAGGAAAAGACGACTCTTTCTAGTATCCCCCTTAGTTGTCCTTTGACAGCTTTCTCATCCTAATCAAAACCTATTTTTAGGTAAAGATCATATTTGAAAGTTTCATCCCAGCTTTAAAACGGTATCATTTTATCTTGTAGACTTTGGTGTGGATTTAAACCTCTGTGTTATGTCTCCATGGGCATTCAACTTTTTAAAATTTTTAATAATCTATCTTACTTAATGCAATGTATTCAAAATATTGTCATTTGAACATGTAATCACTATTAAATATCATCAATGAGATAGTTTGCTTTTTTTTCTGAGAGACTGGGTCTTACTCTGCCAAGGAGGCCAGAGTACAATGGTGGGATCAGCTCCCTGCAGCCTCTAACTCCCAGGCTTAAGGGAGCCTCCAGCCTCGGCCTCTTGAATAGCTAGGATTATAGGCATGCACCACCATGCTGTGCACTCCTGGCCTCAAGCAATCCTCCTGCCTCAGACTCCCAAAGTGCTGGGATTATAGGCATGAGTCACTGTGCCTAGCCTACTTTACATTCTTTTGTTCACACCATGGACTTGAAGAACAGTGTAAATTTCATGCTCCCAACAACCCTCAGTTTGGGCTAGGCACATTTCCTGTGTTCAACAGCCAGCTACATGTGGCCAGTGACTGTCATATTGGATAGCATAACCCTAGAACCTTACCCCTAATTACTTTAACTCACTTTTTGTTTGGCTAATTTTGGGGTTGTTTGTTTCACAGACTCATAGGTTTTTTTTTCTGGACTTTTTAAAATTGAGGTAAAATTCACATATCATAAAACTGTTTTAAAGTATACAATTCAGTGGCATTTAGTACATTCATAATAGGCAACCATCACCTCTACCTAGTTCCAAAAATGTTTTCATCACCCTGAAAAGAAACGCTATTCTCATTAAGCAGTCACTCCTCATTTCTCCCTCTCTCGGCCCCTGGCCACCACCAATCTGCCTTTTGTCTCTATGATTTTACCTATTCTAAATATTTCACATAAGTGGAATCATACAATATATGATCTTTTGTATCTAGCTTACTTTTTCACTTACCATAATGTTTTTAAGGTTCATCCATATTACAGCATATACTAGTACCTTATTCTTTTTTAGGGCTGAATAACATTCCATTGTAAGGATATACTACATTTTGTTTATCCACTCATACATTAATGGTTGCTGGGTACTATGGTCTAAATGTGTCCCATCCACACACAAAAAATTTATACGTTAAAACTGAATCATCAATGTGATAGTATCAGAATTTGCCATATAATAACATTTCAGTCAACGAAGAGCCACATATGTGACAGTGGACCCATATTATAATGGAGCTTTTATGCCATATTTTTCCTGATACTTTTCCAAGTATAGATATGCTTAGATACAAATATTTACTATTGTGTTACAGGTGCCTACAGTGTCCAGTACAGTAACATGTTGCACAGCTTTATATCCTATGAGCAATAGGCCATACCATACGGCCTGGATGTATATACTACCTAGGTTTGTGTAAGTATGGTCTATAATGTTGTAGAATGACAAAATTTTCTGACAATACATTTCTTTTTTTTGAGTCAGAGTCTTGCTCTGCCGCCAGACTGAAGTGCAGTGGCACAATCTCGGCTCACTACAACCTCCACCTCTCAGGTTCAAGCGAGTCCCCTGCCTCAGCCTCCCCAGTAGCTGGGACTACAGGCAGATACCACTACACCTGGCTAATTTTTTATATTTTAGTAGAGACGGGATTTCACCATGTTGGCCAGGATGGTCTCGATCTCCCGACCTCGTGATCCATCCGTCTCAGCCTCCCAAAGTCCTGAGATATAGGTGTGAGTCACCGCACCTGGCCCTGACAATACATTTCTCAGAATATATCCCCAACACACGACTATATTAAGAAGTGGGGCCTTTGGAGGTGTTAAATTGGATTAGCACTCTCATAACAGAGGTGTGAGGGAGGTGTTCACCCTTGCCACAGTGTGAGGGTGTAGCACGTACTCCGTCTTTGAAGCAGGGAGCCCTCACCAGACCCCAAACCTGCTGGCACCTCGACCTTGGATTTTCCAGCCTCTATAACTGTAAGAAATGAATTTCCGTTACTATAAATTACCCAGTCTAAGGTCTTTTGTTACAGCAGCATGAATGGACTCAGGCACTGGCTGGTGTACTAATTCCATTTTAACGTTTTGGGGAACCACCAAACTTTTTCCACATCAGCAATGTACAGTGTTCCCACTTCTCACATCCTTGCCAATACTTGTTATATTCTCTTTTTTGTTTTTAAATTAAGGCCATTTTAGAAAATATGAAGTGGTAGGAACATTCAGCTTTTAAGTCTCATCTCTGATTGTGGAGTGAGGGGCTCCTTGTACAGGACTGAGCACACAGAGGAAGTATGTCAAACGTGAAGATGATGGCTAAATCTACATGAGTAACACCCATGGGGATGGGGTAGGAGGGGTCCTGGACTAAACACAAACAAACAACAAAAACCACATTCAGAAATAGGTGGACACGGAAGATGAAGTCTGTAAAGAGAAGGGCACACGGCTTTCAGAAGAAAAGAATGGTCACTTAAGTTGGACAATACAGAATGGTCACTTAGAGGATGTCTCAAAAAACCATGATGGTGGGCACCTGAACTGAACTGAAGCGGGCAGGGCTGAAGAGCTTTCCCAGATGTAAGAAATCACACTGGTACACAACTAAATAGAACGCTTGCTTCGGCAAACCCCAGAGCTTGAGGCATAGGGCAAGTAAGGGCTGGCAACTTCAGGGACCAAGGCCTGCCTCTGCCACCATCTGGGGAGGAGAGGAGCTAAGCATGACACTCTTTTTAGAAAGGGGAGAAAGACGGGTGGGAGAGAAATGCAAGTCAAAGGAGGAGCACAAGATCCTTGGTCAGGGGCAGAATGGGGGCAGAGCTGTTGCCTTTGGTTACAATCCAGGTCTGAAATACCTAAGTGAGGTTGTATCATTACGGAGAAAGGGGTACCTTTTTCTAGCTGGTTCACTTTTTGTTTTGTTTTGTTTTGTTTTGAGACAGAGTCTCACTCTGTCACTTGCCCAGGCTGGAGTGCAGTGGCACAATCTTGGCTCACTGTAACCTCTGCCTCCCAGGTTCAAGCGATTCACCTGCCTCGGTCTCATGATTATCTTGGATTACAGGCACCCGCCACAACCAGCTAATTTTTGTATTTTTAGTAGAGACGGGGTTTCACCACATTGGTCAGGCTGACCTCAAGTGATCCACCCGCCTCAGCCTCTAAAAGTGCCGGAATTACAGGTGTGAGCCACCACACTCAGCCTTTTACTTGGTTCACTTTGTTGAAGATCTTTCTCTCTTTCCCACATAGGAGTCCTATGACCTTGGGTAAGAGTTCGGACAAATTGTCTGAGATGTCACAGGTGGTATATAGTCTCCAGTCTGATATATGTGGCCAATTTTTCCTAGATTAATGAAAAAGAAAAGAAATATGGTCAGTTTTCATTTATCAAGAAGCAGGTAAGAAGGAGGAATCAGGACAAGTGTCTAAGTACTGTATAAGCAGTAGGTTTTTGGGGTTTTGGTTTTTTTTGTTTTTTGTTTTTTTTAGACAGAGTTTTGCTCTTATTGTTCAGACTGGAGTGCAATGGCGCAATCTTGGCCAACTGCAACCTCCGCCTCCTGTGTTCAAGCAATTCTCCTGCCTCAGCCTCCCAAGCAGCTGGGACTACAGGCATGCACCCTCAGGTCCAGCTATTTTTTTCTATTTTTTTAGTAAAGATGGGGTTTCATCATGTTGGTCAGGCTTTTCTGGAACTGCTGACCTCAGGTGATCCATTCTCATTGGCCATTTACAGGTATAAGCCACCGAGCCTAGCCAGCAGTAGGCTTTGGTTCATTGCTATCTATGATCAAAGCCCTTAACTTTTTTTTTTAATTACACTTTAAGTTCTGGGATACATGTGCAGAACATGAAGGTTTGTTACACAGGTATACATGTGCCATGGTGGTTTGCTGCACCCATCAACCTATCATCTACATTAGGTATTTCTCCTAATGCTATCCCTCCCCTGGCCCCCCATCCCCTTCAGGTCCCAGTGGGTGATGTTCCCCTCCCTGTGTCCATGTGTTCTCCTTGTTCAACTCCCACCTATGAGTGAGAACATGCAGTGTTTGGTTTTCTGTTCCTGTGTTAGCTTACTGAGAATGATGGTTTCCAACTTCGTTTATTTCCCTGCAAAGGACAGGGACTCATCCTTTTTTATGGCTGCATAGTATTCCATGGTGTATATGTGCCACATTTTCTTTATCCAGTCTATCATTGATGGGCATTTAGGTTGGTTCCAAGTCTTTGCTATTGTGAACAGTGCTGCAATAAACATACATGTGCATGTGTCTTTTTAATAGACTGATTTCCAATCCTTTGGGTTTGTAATGGGATTGCTGGGTCAAATGGTATTTCTGGTTCTAGATCCTTGAGGAATCACCACGCTGTCTTCCACAATGGTTGAACTAATTTACACTCCCAACAGTGTAAAAGTGTTCCTATTTCTCTGCATCCTCTCCAGCATCTATTGTCTCCTGACTTTTTAATGATCAACATTCAAACTGGCATGAGATGGTATCTCATTGTGGTTTTGATTTGCATTTTTCTAATGACCAGTGATGATGAGCTTTTTTCCATATGTTTGTTGGCCGCATAAATATCTTTTGGGAAGTGTCTGTTCATATCCTTCACCCACTTTCTGATGTGGTTGTTTTTTTCATGTAAATTTGTTTAAGTTCCTTGGAGATTCTGGATATTAGCCCTTTGTTACATGGACAGGTTGCAAAAGTTTTCTCCCATTCTATAGGTTACCTGTTCACCCTGATGATAGTTTCTTTTGCTGTGCAGAAGCTCTTTAGTTTAATTAGATCTCACTTGTCAATTTTGGCTTTTGTTGCCATTGCTTTTGGTGTTTTAGTCATGAAGTCTTTGCCCAGGCCTACATCCTGAATGGTATTGCATAGGTTTTCTTCTATGGTTTTATGGTTTTAGGTCTTATATTTAAGTTTTTTTTGTTTGTTTTTTTTTGAGATGGAGTCTTTCTCTGTCACCAGGCTGGAATGCAGTGGTGTGATCACACCTCGCCGCAAACTCCACCTCCCAGGCTCAAGCGTTTCTCCAGCCTTAGCCGTCCGAGTAGCCAGGACTACAGGTGCCTGTCACCACACCCTGCTAATTTTTTTTTAATTTTTAGTAGAGATGGGGTCTCCCCATATTGGTCAGGATGATCTAGATCTCTTGACCTCATGATCTACCTGCCTCAGTCTCCCAAAGTGCTGGGATTACAGGTGTGAGCCACTGCGCCCAGCCACACACTTAAGTCTTTAATCCATCTTGAGGTAATTTTTGTATAAAGTGTAAGGAAGGGGTCTGGTATCAGTTTACTGTATATGGCTAGACAGTTTTCCCAACACCACTTATTAAATAGGGAATCCTTTCCTCATTGCTTATTTTTGTCAGGTTTTTCAAAGATCAGATGGTTGTAGATGTGTGGCGTTATTTCTGAGGTCTCTGTTCTGTTTCATTGGTCTACATATCGGTTTTGGTACCGGTATTGTGCTATTTTGATTACTGTAGCCTTGTAGTATAGTTTGAAATCAAGTAGCGTGATGCCTCCAGCTTTGTTCTTTTTGCTTAGGATTGTTTTGGCTATACAAGCTCTTTTTTGGTTCCATATGAAATTTAACGTAGTTTTTTCTAATTCTGTGAAGAAAGTCAATGGTAGCTTCATGGAGGTAGCATTGAATCTATAAATTACTTTGGGCAGTATGGCCATTTTCACAATATTGATTCTTCCTATCCATGGGCATGGAATGTTTTTCCATCTTTTTGTGTCCTCTCTTACTTCCTTCAGCAGTGGTTTGTAGTTCTCTTTGAAGAGGTCCTTCACATCCCTTGTAAATTGTATTCCCAAGTATTTTATTCTCTTTGTAGCAATTGTGAATGGGAGTTCATTCATGATTTGGCTCTCTTGTCTATTATTGGTGTATAGGAATACCTGTGATTTTTGCAGATTTTGTATGCTGAGACTTTGCTGAAGTTACTTATCAGCTTAAGGAGTTTTTGGGCTGAGATTATGGGGTTTTCTTGAACTCCCAACCGCAGGTGATCCACCCGCCTTGGCCTCCAAAGTGCTTGGATTACAGGCGTGAGCCACCACGCCCGGCGATGCAGGGGTTTTCTAAATATACAATCATGTCATCTGCAAACTGAGACAATTTGACTTAACTTTCTGGAATCATTTAAAGAATCAAAGATCCTTGTGAGGGGCTTTTTAGTAAGGATCATTTTAAGAGGGATCTTAGAAACCATACCTTAGTCCAGGCATGGTGGCTCATGCCTGTAATCCCAGCACTTTGGGAGGCTGAGGTGGGTGGATCACCTGAGCTCAAAAGTTCAAGACCACCCTGGCCAACATGGTGAAACCCTGTCTCTGCTAAAAATACAAAAAAAAAAAAAATTAGTTGGGCACCTGTAATCACAACTACTAGAAAGGCTGAGGCAGGAAAATCACTTGAACCGGGGAGGCAGAGGTGCAGTGAGCTGAGATTGCGCCACTGCACGCCAGCCTGGGCGACAAGAGTGAAACTCTGTCTCAAAAAAATAAAATAAAATAAAAACCATCCCTTGTTTTACAAAGGGATATAGCTGAGAGCACTGAAAAGCTCCAAGGCTGGCTAACGTCAGAGAGCCAATTTCCACAGCGCCAGGCTCCTTCCACTGCCCCCAGCTGATTTTCAACCCCAATCCATCCAACCACATTCTGACCTCCTTGGCTTAACTCCTCCATTAGCATCTAAAAATTGTGAATCACATCACCCACTGTGCATCACACACTGTGCACATATGACCAGTTTCTTGGCTTTAACATAAACATGGCTTTCCTCTTGTTAAACATAGAAATAAAAGGAAGAAAAGGAGATGAATGGGGAGAGGGAGGAGATGAAGGGGGGTCAAGGAAGTGAAGAAAGACGAGAAGAAAAATAGAATTGTTATACCATAGATAACTTAAAACCTCATCTTTCTCTCTTCATATACATGAATGTATTCTTGTAAAAAAGGAATAAAGTTTCCTTTCTAGCTTCTTCCCCAGTGATAACCACTGTTCTCATTTTCTTCACATTTACATGAATAGGTACATATATGTCACATATTGTAACATTCCCATTGTACAGCTTCCTTTTCTCCTTCAACAATATGCCCTGCAAACCTTTTCATCATAGATAATATAGATTTAGCTCACTTTCTATAAGTGAGGCAGATGGCAGCAGTTTAGCCATTTTCCAGTAGAAGGAACATCAATTTACAGTCCCACTTATAATGTTGAGAAATACAATGCATTGTGATTTTTACCCCAGAGGATCTTTAGTACCCTGAGTCCTCTCAATCTAACTTGCTTCTACTAAGTGCAACTATCTACTGCTAAGGTGTCCCCTAACACTTTGTTGGGTTATATTTCCACCAGCAATGCATACACTATCACTTTTAAATGTATTTATATATTATTTGCAAAGGCATGAAGTTATATATGATACCTACAGCAAAATTATGATACGTCAAACATTTTCTTTCTTAAAATTTATTATTATTATTATTATTATTATTATTATTATTATTATTTTAGATGGAGTCTCACTCTGTCGCCCAGGCTGGAGTACAGTGGCACAATCTTGGCTAACTGCAACATCTGCCTCCCAGGTTCAAGCAATTCTCCTAATTCAGCCTCCCCTTAAGTAGCTGGAACTATAGGCGAATGCCACCATGCCCATCTAATTTTTTGTATTTTTTTAGTAGAGACGGGGTTTCACCATGTAGGCCAAGCTGGTCTCAAACTCCTGACCTCAAGTGATCAGCCCGTCTCGGCCTCCCAAAGTTCTGGGATTACAGGCATGAGTCACTGCACCCGGCCCAAACATTTTCTTTAAATGTGCATATTAGAAGCGCCACTTAGAAGCACTACTTTGCCATATGCCCCCAAATAATACTGAAATTACATTATTGCTTCTGCCTACGCCATCTACCAAGGCTAGCTGGCCCCCATTGTACCTTTTAAAGACATCAATATACAGAAAGGAAAAGAACAAATTAGTAGGAGACTGTCTCCAAGACAAAAAGATGAAGGAACACCAAAAGAAATGTAAAAAAGCAAATCAGTCATGATTTAAAAGTGGACTCATGGCTCCATCTCTACTGAGAAATAAACTTCCCCTCAAAATTTTATGGGTCACTGAAATTGTAGTATAGTTCAGTCAAGGGATATATTTTAAAGCCTATTGTTAGATTATAGCACACTCACAGCTCACTGCAGCCTTGATCTAAGCTTCCTGAGTAACTGGGACCATAGGCATGTGCCATCGTGTCCAGCTAATTTTTGCACTTTTTGTAGCGACAGGGTTTCACCATGTGGCTCGGGCTGGTCTCAAGTGATCTGCCAGCCTCAGCCTCCCAAAGTACTAGGATTAGAGGTGTAAGCCACTGTGCCTAGCCCCCAGTTTTCAAAAATGTATTATTTCCTTAGAAATTTCTTCATTCTATGAATTTCCACATAACATTTACTACAAAATAATCTCATGAACATACTGCTGTCTCATCCTGATACATCTGAATATGCACTTTCCAGTCAGAGGGTAAATAAAGACAAAACAACAGGCTATATATATTCTGGACACCAGGTTCATAAACAGATAAGGACTTTTACACTGGCTGAGTGGATTGCCTGTGCATCTTAATTGTATGCTGATTCTTAACTACCCATTCCATTGTTTAACTTCTGCCCCTGGGATGACCGACTGTCCTGGTTTGCCTGGGACTGTGAAGGCTTCCAGGGCATGGGACTTTCAGTATTAAAATCAGAAAAGTCTCAGGCAAAAACCCAGGATGAGTTTGGCCACCCTACTCAGAAGCCTTCTTGCAAAAACCACCACCCTATCCTCCTGGCCCGCCTCAGCCTCCCAAAGTGCTGGGATTATAGGCATGAGCCACCATGCCCAGCCTTATACATGCATATTTTATATGCAGACACAGATATATGTGCTTTAAATATCTAGAAAGATGCAGAAGGGTATTTTTCACTCTATAACTTAGATACTCTAAATTTTTTGCCATGATCATATTACTTTTACAATAAACAGCCTTTTTTTTTTTTTTGAGACAGAGACCTGCTCTATTGCCAGGCTAGAATGCAGTGGTGCAATCTCGGCTCACTGCAACCTCCGCCTCCTGGGTTCAAGCGATTCTCCTGCCTCAGTCTCCCGAGTAGCTGGGACTACAGATGCGTGCCACCATGCCCAGCTAATTTTTGTCTTTTTAGTAGAGACATGGTTTCACCATGTTGGCCAGGATGATCTCAATCTCCTGACCTCTTGATCTGCCCGCCATGGCGGCCTAAAGTGCTGGGATTACAGGCGTGAGCCACCACCCCCAGCCAATATAAACAGCATTTCAAAAAACTACTTTAAGTAAACTTTTTTCATATCAAACATTATGAGTTTTATATTAAAGATAAAATGGTCCCAACATAGGAGTTTTAAGTTAAGGAATGACTAAATAATAAATATCTATTCTATGCCAAATAGATAAATCTAAGTTAGTTACAGTGGCATTTATAATCTTCAAGACAACTCTCTTGGTAGAGTCAAATGGACCAAGTTCTGACTTCAGCTGTGCTATGCTTTTGACCACAGTGAGTAACATAAACTCTCTAGGCCCCAATTTCTACCTTTATCAAATGGATATAATAAATAGCATCCACTGTCTAGGGTGAGTATAGAGTACTCACTAGAGCTTCAACACGTAGCAAATAAGTAATGGTAGCCAGTAGCATCTGAAGCTGTAGTAGTGATGTGCTACCCCTAAGACCCATTAAGAAGGTTCTAGATCCCTCTCCCGGTCTTCTCCTGATTTAACATTGTCAATTCCTCCAACTTTTTCTCAAAACAGGTAATGATTATTAGTTTCACATAAACTAAGTAGTTAGACCTGTTGCCTTATTATGAGGATTTAAGAGGATATTTATCACCATATAATAGTTCACAGTCTTTTAAACCCAGGAGTAAGATAAGCAAGGAATGTCCTGTGATAAGCATCAGAATATAAGCAGTACATAAGAACAGAGGAGAAGGCCAGGCATGGTGCTTCACGCCTGTAATCCCAGCACTTTGGGAGGCTGAGCTGGGAAAATCACTTGAACCCGGGAGATGGTGGTGGCAGTGAGCCAAGATAGCACCACAGCACTCAAGCCTAGGACAGACCAAGACTGTCTCAAAAATAATAATAATAATTTAAAAAATAAGAACAGAGGGGAAGAAACGTTTTTTGCTAAATTATTTGGGCCTACACTCAACAAAGTTAGGCAGTCAACTTATTCTCTGAGACCTTACGTGCTCTGCTTTGCCAGAGAAAATTTTGTGGTTTAAGAGTATTCCAAGGAATAAAGTTTGTCAGATGGGCCAGCTGGGCTAATCAGCTAGACACTGCAGTTGAAGATCAACAGTCCATTTCTGAAAAAGACTTTAGCACTCACTACATAGAATAACAGCTCCAATGGGACTGGATTAAAAGTAAAGACAAACTCTCCCTTTTATCCAGGACTATGGGGCTTTTCAAGGTAGACTCAGAGAAACCATACAGTAGCTTTTTTGGCCAAAATAACCAAGCCAGACCCTCTCTGCAGACCCCAGACTCCACAGATAATAACCTTGCTATGTATGTGAGAACCTGTCACCAAGCTGTCATTTCTTCTTGAACTTTGGTGAAATCTTTATTCTCTCACTATCATTTACAAATGGACAACTTGTGTTACCACGGGTGTTTCTCCTTATTGAAAGTACGGTACCCAGGACTACTCCAGCCCATCCTCTGTGTGCAACTATTTACCCCTGACAGCATGCTCTGAGAGGTTATGCAATAGATAAGTCATGGCCACTTCCACTAACTGTCTTTCACAGTATCTGTGGACAGCAGATAGCCAGGTTTTCTTTGAGACCCTGTTTCCCAGGCTGGAGTGAAGTGGCACGATCTCGGTTCACTGCAGCCTCCAACTCCTGGGCTCAGGTGATCTTTCCACCTCATCTTCCCAAGTAGCTGGGATGACAGGTGTGCATTACACATCCAGCTAATTTTTGTATTTTTTTGCTGAGATGAGCTTTCGCCATGTTGCCAGAACTCCTGGATTCAAGCTATTGATCCGCCTTGACCTCCCAAAGCGCTAGGAATAAAGATGTGAACCACAATGCCTAGCCTCAGGTTTTAAATCATAAAAAATACGCTGGAGTGTTTGTGTGGAAACCAACCATAGATTTCAGCACTGAGGAGAGGGAAAGGCCAGACTTCTGGATTGAGGCCCCAGCCATGCCGGAAATGTGAGCATGACAGCTCCCTCTTCAAGAGCCCAGTTTTCTCATCACATGAATAAAGGAAAGGGACTAGATCATCTGAGATCCCTGCATGAATTAAGCTACCTGACTCCTGCCGAAGACATTCTAGCAATTCCAAAAGGAAAAGTCCTAAACAACAACCTGGAATTCACAATGACCCAAACCAGGAGTTCCTGTTTTCCTTGTTTGGGCGGTGAAAAGATAAGCCACAGAAATGATCACGCAAAGTCTCACATTCGGTACCAGGATTCCAAGCCATGGACATGGAGAAAAGAAGAGGCATTTCCTCTCCCAGCTGCAACCCTTCCCTACCACAAGAACTAAAAACACACAAGATTCTGCAATGGGGAAGTTTCTGCTCGCCCTTAGCTAGAGACCTATGCAAGTCCAAAACCCCCATGTTATCACTCCCAAACTTTCCTTTCACCCTTCAGACTTCAGAACTGGAGAAAGCACAGTCCTGGGGGGAGCTGAATTAGGGGCTCACACAAGACTGGACACTAAAGGCAAGAAAAAAAGAACAAGTCGTAATTAACTTGATTCTGACCAAAAATAACTCGACCACCATAGGCATGTTCTTGGGGGTGGAGCAAGTCAGCCTGGTGGGAGTGGGCCCGCCGCGGGGACCAGCCGGGGGCGTGCTCTTCCCAGCACTCGGAGAGCAGGTAGGTATTCAGGGCAAAAGTGCACAGTGCAACCCAAGTGCGTCACGCCACAGAGATCCCAGGGGAGGAAGAGACTGGTCCTGGCAGGTTTACCGCCCCTAACTGACCCAAACGAGGAGAATGGGCTGACACAGACCCCTGGTCCCTGGACTGGTGAGGGCCGAACAAGACAATAGGACCATCACCAAAAAAATGACAGGAGGAGGAAGACAAGCCCAGCCTTCGGGAATGGGGACAAGAGAGGAGGACAGATGGAGAACTGGAAGGAGCGCGCCGAGGAGGAGGTGTGGACTGACTCAGCCCCTGGGGAGAATGCCCCAGATACGCGCAGAGACCCACGTCCAGCTTCCAGACGCTGCGGCGCGGGGACAGCCCCCTCCCCCCGGCCCGCCTGCCTTCGCCGCTCCCGCGCCCCGCACCGTGTTGTAGAACTCGGCGATGGCAGGCACGATGGTGTAGTTGTCCTCGCACCAGTCCACCTCCGAGCTGCCAGCCTGCAGCTGGTCCCACCAGTGCGGGGCGCCCATGGCCACTCTGGGGCATTGGAGCAGCTGCTCCCGCAGCCGAGAAGAGCCCAGAGCTGCTGCGGAGGCAACCCGCTGCAACAGCCCGCGGCCACGGCGGCTTTGTGAAGTACCCGGCGGCAGCCGGATGTGCGCCTAGCAGCCGGCCTCCCGCGCTCCGCCCCGCCTCGCCTGCGGGACGTGACTCGCTCGCAAACCCCCCCCAGGCCCCGCCCCCTGAACTGCCACGCCCACTACGGGGCGGAATCCGCGTGGAAGTAGGGGTCCGAGGTGGGGTGCCCGGAGGCGGGGACCCGGCTCCCGACGCTTCCAGACTACTCAGCCCCCTGCAGGTGGTCGGGAGCTCGACGGTGCTACCCACCTCTGCCCACGCCCATCTCCTGGCTCTGGCTCGCAGGCGCCCCCGGATTGAAGGAGCACCAGAATTCTCCCTGGCAAAAAAATACAAAATAAAAATAAACCCAAGAGAACCCGGACCTGTCTGGATTCAGGGAGAGTTTGCAGCGATTTTGCTGCACCGGACGTTGGACACCAGTGCTCACACTAGAGAAGTGCCCTCAATCCCTCCGAAGCCGGAGGCCACTTGCTGCAGTTGCTGTGGCAGGCAGACCTTCCCGGCTGCTGGAGCAGGCTGGGCCGCCCCTTCCCCGGGGGAGCACTTCTATTTAGAGTACGTTCCTGCCCTCCCTCCCCTTGGCTCCAGCTTTAGGGTTTAATCTAGCCTAGGATATGGGGACTTCGGCAAAGGGTCAAACGTCAGCCATCCCAAACCGGGGAGGATGTTGTGTGGCAGCTATGACATCTCCAAGACATCGAGGTTCAAGAGGTGATAACATACATATGCCAGGGGCTGTCTGAAGAGCTTCCATATATCTATCACTCAGTGTGCCCAGCAGAGATCCTGTGAGGTGCTTTTATTAGCAACCTCCTTCCATTCGGCGACAGAGCTGTAAATTCAATTCTAGCAACCTCCTTCCATTCGGCGACAGAGCTGTAAATTCAATTCAGGCAAGACGTCATCGGATCCAGTTATAACTACTTTCCTTTGCTTCTGTAACTGTTGTACGGTTTCTAAATGAAAGCCAATCTGGTTCCCAGGATCCCTAGAGGAAAGCCACCCTCTGTGTGTATGTGGTGGCTCCCGTTCTCCTTCCTTGGAAGACTGTAGGAATCCAGGTCAGGACAGCGGCAGAAGTGGCCGTGGGCAGGTGACTGTCATTAGGACCCAGAGGGTACCCTAAAGGCCAGCAGCTCCCCGGGGTCTGCCCTCTCTCTGGGCCTGACTGCCCAGCAGGACCCTGGATGGTGCTTCAGTTTTCCTGTCCACCAAGTGTTTGTCTGCCCACCGGTACCCACAGAGCCATGTGCAAATCCCCAAAGATCTCCATCACTGACAGAAACTGCAAGCCCTGCTTCCTCTCCTAGTCTCCAGAAAATCCAGGTTTGTCCCAGAGGGGCCAAACCACACCCCTCCTTTCATCTTTGTCCCAACGTCTATCCTTTCTTTCTGCTTGACAGGCAATTCCACTGCCTTCCAGAACCCAGGAGGAAGATACATTCTTACCTTCTCCTAGGGTTGAATTAACCAGACCTGCAGAATACCCAGTGTGAGCCCGCCACCTAAGAAGGGCAGCTGGGGGTAGATGTTTCCCACAGCCACAGAAGAAAAATGCATCCATTAATTTCTGTGTCTCAAAATGCTACCCAACTGTTCAACAATAGAATTTTCCATGTAGTCAATATTTTACTTTTTCCAAAAACATTTTACTTGGAAATATATCCATATTCATCAAAATATAATATTTTTAAAAACCATTATTTTATATGCCAGTGATTCTCAAACTGTGGTTCCCCTTTTTCTTTTCATTCCCATTCTCTTACCAGTGTATACTGGAGTTTCCCAGAGGATACATGATGTGTGATGTCATTACCTCTCTGACAGCTAATGGAACATGTGCTTGTGATTCTTCAGTATTAAAAGTCTGTTTAAATTTCTAATATGGTAACTATTGATATTACCACATAAACCACAAGTTCTCCAGTGTTCTCAATATTTTTTAAGAGTGTGAAGGGGTCCTCAGACTAAAAAGATTAAAAGCTGCTGTTAAAAAGAGGTATTCCTGGCCCAGTGCAGTGGCTCATGCCTGTAATCCCAGCACTTTGGGAGGCCAAGGCAGGCAGATCACCTGAGGTCTGGAGTTTGAGACCAGCCTGGCCAACTTGGCGAAACCCTGACTCTACTAAAAATACAAAAATTAGCCAGGTGTGATGGCAGGTTCCTGTAGTCCCAGCTATGGCAGGAGGCTGAGGCAGAAGAATTGCTTGAACCCGGAGTGCAAAGGTTGCAGTGAGCCGAGATCACACCATTGCACTCTAGCTTGGCGACACAGCAAGACTCCATCTCAAAAAAAAAAAAAAAGAGGCCGGGCGCGGTGGCTCACGCCTATAATCCCAGCACTTTGGGAGGCCGCGGCGGGTGGATCATGAGGTCAAGAGATCGAGACCATCCTGGTCAACATGGTGAAACCCCGTCTCTACTAAAACTACAAAAAATTAGCTGGGCATGGTGGCGCGTGCCTGTAATCCCAGCTACTCAGGAGGCTGAGGCAGGAGAATTGCCTGAACCCGGGAGGCGGAGGTTGCGGTGAGCCGAGATCGCGCCATTGCACTCCAGCCTGGGTAACAAGAGCGAAACTCTGTCTCCAAAAAAAAAAAAGGAAAGCGAAAGAAATAAAAATATAATATTCCCAATTAAACTATTTGTAATTCTTTTTTATTATTTAGAATTTTTAGTGAGCGAGCACAGACGTAGACCTACATTGTTATCATACATCTCTTGTGCATACATAAGAAGGAAAGTATAAGCAAAAATAAATTCATTAAAGAATTCCTGTAATTTTTAAAAGGCTAGGCAGGGTGGCTTACGCCTGTAATCTCAGCACTTTGGGAGGCTGAGGCGAGCAGATCACGAGGTCAGGAGTTTGAGATCAGCATGACCAACGTGGTGAAACCCTGTCTCTATTAAAAATACAAAAATTAGTGAGATGTGGTGGCACACACCTGTAATTCCAGCTATTCAGAAGGCTGAGGAAGGAGAATTGCTTGAACCTGGGAGGCAGAGGTTGCAGTGAGCCGAGATCTCATCATTATACTCCAGCCTGGGCGACAGGGTGAGGCTCTGTCTCAAAAAAAAAAAAAAAAAAAAAATCCATAATTTCTTTACATTGAGAATCTCTATTCTCTTCTGAGTCATTTTTGAGCTTATAGTCATTGGTGTCTGTGTCGTTCATACAGAAATGTCCTCTGTGTCCTTAATTACTACGTACTGAACTATTCCACTACTGCCTTCTTGCAAACTACTGACACCTGTCTTACAAATTTTGATGCTGGGACTTCCCTGATCTTACCTGAAAGTGTCAGTGGAAGGTTTCCAGACAACAGGCAGCGTGTGTCTTTTCCAGATGGTCCTTATAAAATCTGTTGAGAGAAACATGGAGATTACAGTGGCCAAGTCACCCCACCAGGAATAACCACCAAGTTTGTACATGTGCAGGCAGTGACACCACATCACAACCATGACCTCGCCAACCATAATCCTAAAATGCCATCCATGGTAAATGCATCAGGATTACAGAGATTTAACAAGGCAAAATAACATGAGTTTTAGCACTGTGAAATATTAAATTTGCTGAACATAATTCATCCTTCTTTTCAAGTCTTGCTAAGGGAATGATGGGAATTTTTCATCCTCCACAGTAACTCTTATTGTCAGTGACAATTCTAGTTCAAAATCAAAGTCAGCCACCCTGGTACCTTCTAGCTGTAACTGCACAGAGATAGTTCTTGAGCCACACTGTCTCTAAAATTTTGTTTTCATAGCTCTCCCCATTGTTAACATTGTTAACTGTTTTTTTTTGTTTTGTTTTTGTTTTTTTGAGACAGGGTATCACTCTGTTACCCGGGTTGGAGTGTAGCAGTGCAGTTACAGCTCACTGCAGCCTTGACCTCCAGGACTCAAGCCATCCTCCCACCTCAGCCTCATGAGTAGCTGGGACCACAGGGGTGCACCACAATGCCCAGCTAAATTTTGTATGTTTTGTAGAAATGAGGTTTCATCATGTTGCCCAGGCTGGTCTCAAACTCCCAGGTTCAAGCGATCCCTTGGGCCTCCCAAAGTGCTAGGATTATAGGAGTGAGCCACTGTACCCAGCCAACATTTTAAAAATAAATACATTTAGTAATTTAACATGAGGGCCTATCAGGAGGTTATAAATTTTTAAATGATTTATATTAATTGCATGATGCATTAGCAACTGCTGCTAGTGGTTGAATATAAAATTCGGATGTCTTCTGTAAACTGAGTTTGTTGGGGAAAGGATGTAGTGACAGCAGGGAACACAACTACTGAGTTCCAATGATCTGGCTTACGATGCTTCTGCCTACATATGACTCAGTGATACAGATCCACAAAGGAGCAGGTTTGGAGGAACAGCCCTTGCAAAAAATTCAGAATGCCAGGACCTTCTATTTTTACATAGTATATAACAATATTTATTTGGTATAAGTAAATATCTGATAGTAAATAGCCAGTTCAACTGGTTCCACAAGTGGAAATTATCAAGTCACAAAATATTCCCTGGGGAAAAAAACGCAGGCACCTGTGTAAATGAAGCAAGAAGTACCTGATCAAAGATGAAGTTTTCTTTATCTTCCTGTTTGGCTGGAGTTTTTCATTGTGGTCCTGCTTGTAGCCCATTGTTTAGGCCAGTGGTTCTTAAGGCCCGCCCAGCAGCAGCAGCATCCCCTAGGAATCTTTAACAAATGGGAGTTGTCCAGTCCCCACCCTAGAACTATTGAATCAGAAACTCTGGATGGAGCCCAGCAACCTTTGACTTCACAAGCCCTCAGGTAATTCTGACTCATGCTCAGGCTCATGCTAAGAAAACCAGGGGCTCTGAGTCTGCCCTGGACCCCTTTACCTCAGAGGAAGATAGGAAAAGCCAGCAAGACTGCTTGTTTTGCTAAAATCTGAGGCAGTTTTCAAGCTCAGACTTGTAGATGAGAGTTGTAGGAAGCAGGTCCTCACTGGGGAAACACTGCTGCAGCCACTGCAGAAGGCGCTTGTATTAGCTGGGACAGGCGCCACTCCTTTACTGACAGGCCATTGGTGGTAACTTCTGCTGTTGTCAGTAGGCCTCTATTTAGAAGTGCCTCTCTTGGGTTTGTTTGTTTGTTTCCTTTTTATAGAGACAGGGTCTTGCTATGTTGCCCAGGCTGGTCTCAAGCGATCCTCCCTGCTTGGCCTCCCAAAGTGCTGGAATTACAGGTGTGAGCTGACACACGCAGCCAAGATCACAAAGGTAGCAAAGGACGGTTTCCATCCATCGACCTCTGGGTTATGAGCCCAGCACACTTCCATTGCACCACTCTGCTGTTCCCTCTCTCCTTTTTCCAATCAGCACTAGAAAACCACAATGTTAACCTCTCCCCTTATTCTAATCTGCACTAGAAAACCACAATGTTGGGTGTAAAATCCATAACAGTAAGTAAATTCTAATGGCCCCTGAAGGGCAAAGAATTTAAGTGTGTTTTGACTTCTGCTTCTGGTTAGATAAGGCGTTACTCTGAGAATCATAGCTTGCAAAAATGCAACAAGCAATTTTTGAACATTTGCTTTGGACAATATATAACCAATAAAATACTAGTGTGGCCTCATGGAACTTATTCTAGGAGAGGCACACAAACCATTAGACTGAAACATGATAATTGCTAAAATGGAGAAGCATATATTGAAGAAGAGGGGCAGGGGCCCAAGTCTGCACTGAGCATCATGGCAGGTGTGACAGAGGAGGTAGCCTCAGAACTGAGGTTTATAAGATGAATAGGATTTTCCCAGGGAGAGTACTTGGGGGAGAGAGTGAATCCTACAGAAGGAACAGCCCATGCAGAAGAATAGAGGTCTGAGAAAGCATACACAATCAGGAAACTTCAGAAGCAGAACCTGACCTAGAAAACCAATAGATGATTTGAAGAGTCTTCTTTTTTTTTTTTTTTTGAGACAGGCTGGAGTGCATTGTCACTATCTCAACTTACTGCAACCTCCACCTCCTGGGTTCAAGCAGTTCTCTGCCTCAGCCTCCCAAGTAGCTGGGTTTACAGGCGCAAACCACCACGCCCAGCTAATTTTTGTACTTTTAGTAGAGAGGAGGTTTCAGCATGGTGGCCAGGCTGGTCTCGAACTCCTGACCTCAAATGATCCGTCCGCCTCAGCCTCCCAAAGGGCTGAGATTACAGGCGTGAGCCACCACACCTGGCCAAGATTAAATCTTTAAGAAGGAAAATCCTGATGGCAGAAAAATAAATTAGATTTCTAAAACTACTGGTAAGGCCTTTCAGTAAACCAGGTGAAGGATGATATGGGCATGACTAAGGCATTCATTCATTCCTTTACATGCTGCTCTATGACAGACATAGGAGAGAAAAACAGACACTGCCTCTACCCGCACAGAGCTTTCAGTCTAGGAGATGTCAGAAATGAAATCAGTCTGTAAATATTGCAGTTGTGTCACATGTGTCATGAAGAAGTACAAGTTCACAACAGCCAATAGCAGTAGATGTGACCCAGTTTGAGGGCATCAGAGAAGGCTTCCCTGAGGAAGCTGAGAGAAGTGAAGTTTTAGGCAGGGGTAAAGGAAATTGGAACAAGGGATGCAATTGAAATACAAAATGGCAACTGCGATAGATTATACTATTGAGTCCAGATATTTGACATACTTTCTTAGTCCATGAATATGGGAGTTGGCTTTGTCATTTGCTATGATCATTGCATTAATCCCTTCACAGCCATGTGGAACTGTGGGTTCAATAAACCTCTTTCTTTTGTAAATTTCCCAGTCTCGGGTATGTCTTTAACAGTAGCGTAAAAAGGGATTAATGTATTTCTTTTGTAAATAGAAGACAGCTTCAAATTGTCTAGGCTGAGTGATCAGAAAATAGGTTACTAATACAAAAGGGAAAGTAGAAGGGAAAGTAGTGATTTAGGTTTTCACTTGTTGAGTTGAAGGTGCAGGCTAGTGAGTATTAGTATTAGCAGCAAAGAATACCTGGAAAGAGATATTCTCTTGGCAACTGAAAAGGCAAGTTAGGAGGCCACAGACAGGTCAGGATTAGAGAGAGTTTGTGAATCAGGAGGATAGATTAAATACCTGAAAGCCATAGTAGACAAATAGAATAAAGGACTGTGGGAGAATGTATGGAATGTGTCTCCGTGGAAACACTTACATTTACAGAATCCTGAGTTATGAGGTGATACACATCCTGGCTGACGAGAAGCAGTCAGAGAGACCTAGAGAGGAGCAAGTGGGCAGGGCTGAGAGAGGAGGGGTGCAATGCCACCAACAGGCTTGAAAAAAAAACACACACACAAACCAACCTAAACCAGATCAACACACTAGGTCTCAGTGCCATTTTACAGGGTTTACAGGGACAGAATCAGGTGGAGATCTTTTTTATTTTATATATATTTTTTTGAGACGGAGTCTTGTTCTGTCACCCAAGCGGGAGTGCAATGGCACAATCTCGGCTCACTGCAACCTCCGCCCCTCTACCCCCAGGTTCAAGGGATTCTCCTGCCTCAGCCTGCTGAGTAGCTGGGATTACAGGCATGTGCCACACCTGAGGAATTTTTGTATTTTTAGTAGAGATGGGATTTCACCATGTTGGCCAGGCTGGTCTCGAACTCCTGACCTCAAATGAACCCACCTCGGCCTCCCAAAGTTTTGGGATTACAGGTGTGAGCCACTGCGTCTGGCCAGGGATCTTGTTGCATGTTAATAATGCAGAGTCTGATTCAATAGTCTTGAGTGGGGTTCAAGATTCTGCATTTCTAACAAACTCCCAGGTGATGCAGATGCCGCTGGTCCACGGACCATATTTTTAGTAGCAAGACTACAGGGAACAGAAGAAATGACAATCATGCAGATACAGTTAATAAAATCCAGATTATGAGAAACTGTCACAGCCCAATTTGTTAAACAAAAGATGGAGAGGAAACCTATAGATTAAAAGAGACTTGAGAGACAAAACACCGATTGCAATGTGCAGGTCTTTTGCAGATCCTAACTCAGTTTGTAAAGAAATTCTTCTTAGGACAGTTGTGGAAATATGAGTACTGGGTATCTGATGATATTAGAGAATTATTGAACGAGGGGATGTGATCATAGTATGATGGTTATGTTTTTAAAAGTGATATTTCAAAGGGCTACATACAGTAGGATGTTCTGTGTTTATGACATTCTGAAAAATATAAAACTATAGGAACAGAAAACAGCTGTGTGGTTGCATGGGGGTTGGGGGGTGGAATTCACTGCAAAAGGTTATAGGGGAATTTGGAGAGGTGAACTGTTCTATATCCTGATTGTGATGGTTCTATAACTGAATTAGTTTATAAAACCTCAAAATTAACCCAAAAAGGGCAACTTACAGCATGTAAATTATACCTCAATAATAAACTTGAGCAAAACAAAAAGAAACAAAAAAGGAGAGAAACAAAAAAGGTAAATTGTTGTTTCGAGATACATACTTAAATATTTACCCAAAAAGTATATGATCTAGGATTTGCTTTGAAATAAAGGAGGAGCATGTCACTATGGGAGTATAGATGGAGCAACACTGGCTTCAAGTGGATAATTGTGAAAAGTAGGTGGAAAACACATTAAACTAGTCTCTCTACTCTGCACCTGTCTTAAAATTTTCATAATAAAAGAGGGTTTTTTTGGCCGGGCATGGTGGCTCATGCCTGTAATCCCAGCACTTTGAGAGGCCAAGGCAGTCAGATCACCTGAGGTCAGGAGTTCGAGGCCAGCCTGACCAACATGGAGAAACCCCATCTCTACTAAACATACAAAAAAAAATTAGCCATGCATGGTGGTGCATGCCTGTAGTCCCAGCTACTCAGGAGGCTGAGGCAGGAGAACTGCTTGAACCTGGGAGGCAGAGGTTGT
>NW_022436982.1:14371499-14410730 GCF_009761245.1 Sapajus apella
GTAGTCCCAGCTACTTGGGAGGCTGAGGCAGGAGAACTGCTTGAACCCGGGAGACAGAGGTTGCAGTGAGCTGAGATCGCGCCACTGCACTCCAGCCTGGGCAACAAAGGGAGAATCTCTCTCAGCAAAAGAAAGCAGTTTTGGTCCAACCTGTGGTTGTTACCTTTCCCTTTCATTCCAGAGAGCACAGGACTGGCAGTGGAAGGTTACCCGTGTGAGGGAGCAAATAGCAAACAGCCTCTCCAAGAGGGCACCCACCCCCCTCTCTTCGTAAGATCCTTGTACCCAGGGAGACTTTGGCAAACAAGCTGATTATCAGCTGTCTGGGTGGGGCCTAGGTGGTACTGTGGCCACAGACTCTCTGGATCCAGGAAGCTAGAAAGGTCAAAGACTGGTCAGTGTTACACTCTACAATCCAAGGGGCCTCTTGCGGCCAGACTGTGAGGGAGTGGGCAGGGGCACATCAGAGGCTACCTGTCACACCTGCTGGAAAGGCTGCATCACAATGGCCTGTAGACTTCATCCTCCCCTCACTCTGCCTTGTGTTCAGCCTTTCAAAAACCAAGAAACAATCTGGCAAAATGGAGGTGGCATTGAAGAAGGAAATTAAGAGGGAGTAGGCTAGGTTGGGGTAAAGTGTGATATGGGGCAGATGACATTTATGTGGCAGAAAAAAGAGGTACATAGATTGGGCAGGAGCTTGAAGACAGGTTATGGCATGCTCCTTTGGTATAAGAGAATCTTGGGCAAATTTAAGCCTAAAGAAAAGAAGCTTGAGTAGGAATATTTAAAAAGTAAGAAGAAAAAAGGGTAATTTATTTCTGTATAATCTAGTGTTAAAAAAAAAAAACAACAAAAAAGGGTAATTAATGAAACTCAATCCTGAAGGACGAGAAAGAGATAGAATTGAACATTCAACATCTTTCAATTTGCCTAGAGAGAAGGGATGGTATGGAGTAGCTGTGTGTTTTTCTGTATCTCCTGGCATCCTGTCCTTTTCCAAGAACTTCTGGTACTTATTCAATGAGGACTGCCCAGCTCCCACCTTCCCCCAACCCCCAACTCCACTTAGATGGCTACCATAACAACCACCATGGTATACACTGTGACCTGACTCTGTGACTCACGTTCCTTGGTCCAGGAGTGAGTCTCAATCCAAGCTGGCTAATCAGAATGCATTTGTGAGAATTTCAAATCAGAATTGAGCTCTTCCAGTTCCATGTGGTTGCCTGATGAAATAGAGATATAAACCTGGGCACTATTGGTAGCCTGTTCCAGCAGATAGATGGTTGGGCAAGCAGAACTGGTTAACAGTAGAGAGAATAATAATACTGTCCCAAAGAGGGCTACATGGAAAGAGCTGGTAAAGAGTCCCTGGCTCCAGCTATATGCCCAGGATCCAGGTACAAAGTTTCCCAAAATGCCCTGGAAACTTTTTTTTTTTTTTTGCCTCGCCCACGTGCACCTGTTTTGATTAAGTTATAGATACCCCGAAAACTTTATAGTAAAGTGACATTTTTGTTTAAGCTAGTTGGAGTTGGGTATATGTGATTTAAAACCAAATGTCCTAACAGAACCCTATGCTAAGAAAGAGGGGGACGTAGAGAGTATATATGAATACCTTGACATGTTTTGAGGATGAGAGAATATAAAAGTTCATATTTCTGAAAGAAGTGGGAGAAAACATTATCTACTGAAAAGGAGGAGGTTAAGTATGTTAGCGCCTTAAAGACAGTGGAAAAGATTAGGCCCAGTGAGCTAACCCTTCATTCTCTAATCATAACAGATGAAGGTAAGGATCTGAAATATAGTATATTCAGTAGGGAGGCAGTCATTGCCAGGAAAGCTACAGATCAGCCACCAAGAAGCCAGGAAAAAGATCTTTAATCTTTCTCATTAACAATATAGCTTGGGAACAAATGAGAGAATAGTTAGGACACACTTGACTCTCCTCTGGTGTGTGAAAATTCAGATATTTTATCCTTGAAATATTTGACGGTTCTCAAAATGGACATACCACAAGCACTTAGATCTCTCATCGTATAAAGAAGTCACTGACGTATTTTAGGACTAGCATTTCAAATGAACCTCTCATAGGATTAGGGACTTTTTAATAAAATAATATGTCTAACCGAGTGTAGTGGCTCACGCCTGTAATCCAGCACTTTGGGAGGCTGAGGCGGACTGATCACCTGAGGTCAGGAGTTTGAGACCAGCCTGGCCAACATGCTGAAACCCTGTCTCTACTAAAACTACAAAAATTAGCCAGGCATGGTGGCAGGTGCCAGTAATCCCAGCTACTAAGGAGGTTGAGGCAGGAGAATCACTTTAACCCAGGAGGTGGAGATTGCAATGAGCTGAGATTGTGCCATTGCACTCCAGCCTGTGCAACAAGAGCAGACAGACAGACAGACAGAAAGAGAGAAGAAGAAATAATATGTCTAAATTATATGTCATCCATCTCCTTGCAAAGAAAGAAAGAAAGGAGAAAAAGAGAGAAAGAAAATAATATGTCTAAATTATGTCATCCATCTCCTTGCATACTTCAAGTAACTAAAAATGAATCATGAATTTTCAGTGTCCACCTGTAATGGTATTCTCTTTCATTTCTGATATTGACAATTTGTGTCTTTTTTTCAGTCTTGCTAGATGTTTGTGAATTTTATTATTCTTTTCAGAGAATCAGCTCTTTATTATATTGATTTTTTCTATGATTTTTTTCAATTTCATTGCATTCTTCTTTTAACCTTGCTATCTCCTTCCATCTTCTTGGTTTTGGTTTATTTTACTCTTCTTTTTCTAGGTGCTTGAGGTGGGAGCTTAGCTTATTGATGTGAAGTTTTTCCTCTTCCCTAATATATGCATTTAGTGTTATAAGTTTCCCTTTCAGTGCTGCTTTAGCTGTGTCCCACAGACTTTATTTTCATTTTCATTCAGTTCAACTGATTTTTAAATGTCCTTTGAAACTTCCTCTTTGAAGCACAGATTATGTATTTAATCTCCAAGTATTTGTAGATTTTTTTTTCTTGTTTTTGCTTATCAGTGGCATACAAACTCAAAGTCAAGTTTTCTTTTTTTTAACTTTTATTTTAGGTTCAAAAATACATATGCATGTTTGTTATACATGGCATCTATTGATTGTAAACTTGTGTCATGGGGGTTTGTTGTCCAGATTATTTTATCACCCAAGTATTAAGACTAATACCCATTAGTTATTTTTCCTGATCCTCTCCCTACTCCCAGCCTACACCCTCCAACTGGCCCCAGTGTGTGTTGTTCCCCTCTTATGTGTTCATGTGTTCTCACCGTTCAGCTCCCACTTATAAGTGAGAACATGTAGTATTTGGTTTTCTGTTTTTGTGTTTGTTTGCTAAGGATATTCATATTCCAGCTCCATTCATATTCCTGCAAAGGACATTATCTCATTCTTTTTTATGGCTGCATAGTATTACATGGTGGACATGTACCACATTTTCTTTTTCTTATTTTTATTTTTATTTTTTTTTTGAGACGGAGTCTCGCTCTGTTGCCCAGGCTGCAGTGCAATGACACGCCCTCAGCTCACTACAACCTCTGCCTCCCAGGTTCAAGCAATTCTCCTGCCTCAGCCTCCCAAGTAGCTGGGATCACAGGTGCACGCCACCATGCCCAGATAATTTGTGTGTGTGTGTGTGTGTGTGTGTGTTTTACTATTTATACTCCTGTAATTTTTGTATTTTTAAGTACAGACAGGGTTTCACCATGTTGGTCAGGCTGGTCTCAAACCCCTGACCTCATGATCCGCCTGCCTCAGCCTCCCAAAGTGCTGGTATTACAGGCATGAGCCACCAGGCCCAGCTACCACATTTTCTTTATCCAGTCTACCATTGATGGGCATTTAGGTTGATTCAATGTCTTTGCTATTGTGAATAGTGCTGCAATGAACATGTATGTGCATGTGTCTTTCTGACAGAATGATTTATATTCCTTTGGGCACACACCCAGTAATGGAATTGCTGGGTTGAATGGCAGTTCTTTTTTTAATTCTTTAAGGAATCGCCACACTGTTTTCTACAATGGTGGAACTAATTTATACCTATATCAACAGTGTATAAGCATTTCTTCTACTCTGCAACCTTGCCAGCAACTTATATACATTTTTTTTACTTTTTAGTAATAGCCATTCTGTCTGGTGTGAGATGGTATCTGTTGTGATTTGGGTTTGGATTTCTCTAATGATCAGTGATTTTAAGCTTTTTTCTCATATGCTTGTTGGCTGCGTGTATGTCTTCTTTTGAGAAGTGTTAATGTCCTTTGTCCATTTTTTAATGAAATTGTTTTTTCTTGTAAAATTAAGTTCTTTATAGATGCTGGATAGTAGACCTTTGTCAGATGCATAGCTTGCAAAGATTTTCTCCCACTCTGTAGGTTGTTTACTCTGTTGATAGTTTCTTATACTGTGCAAAAGCTCTTTAATTAAATATCATCTGTCAATATTTGCTTTTGTTGTGATTCCTTTTTGCATCTTCGTCATTAAATCTTTGCCCTATGTGCAGAATAATATTTCCTAGGTTGTCTTCCAGGATTTTTACAGTTTTGGGTTTTACATTTAAGTCTTTAATCCACCTTGAGTTGTCTTTTGCATATGGTGTAAGGAAGGGGTCCAGTTTCAATCATCTGTATATGGCTAGCCAATTATCTCAGCCCCATTTGTTGAACATGGTGTCCTTTCCCCACTGATTGTTTTTGTCAGGTTTGTAAAGATCAGATGGTTGTAGGTGTACAACAGCCTTATTTTTGTGCTCTCTATTCTGTTCCATTGGACTACGTGTCTGTTTTTCTACCAATAGTACCATGTTATTTTGGTTACTGTAGCCCTGTAGTATAGTTTGAAGTGAGGTAGCGTGATGGCTCATGTTGGCATCTATTGGATATTGGCATAAGTGATTTTTAATTGAAACCTAAATATTTATTTATTGTTATGCAACTCCAGCTCTTATTTAAACCTTCTATTTTAACTGGATTTCTCTGACACCACTCCACTAGGGGGAAAAAGGGAGTATCACCTCATTACTGCCCAGTTCAGATAGACATCCAAGTTGCCTGCCTGACATCTGAGGGAGACTTCTCTTTACTAATGAGTGAAAATAAAAGTCCAGGTTCTAGGCCAGGTGCAGTGGCTCACAGCTGTAATCCCAGCACTTTGGGAGGCTGAGGTGGGCAGATCACCTGAGGTCGGAAGTTTGAGACCAGGTTGGCCAACATGGTGAAACCCTGTCTCTACTAAAAATACAAAAATTAGCCAGGCATGGTGGCGGGCGCCTATAATTCCAGCTACTTGGGAAGCCGAGGCAGGAGAATCGCTTGATCCTAGGAGGCAGAGGTTGCAGTGAGCCAAGATTGCACCACTGCACTCCAGCCTGGGCAACAAAGCACGACTCCACCTAAAACCAGGAATAATAGAAAAAAAAAAAAAGGCCAGGGTCTCCATGCAGTCTCCACTGACACCTCAAGAGGCAAGAGGAGGCTCATTACTGGCAAGCTGTGATAAAATTCCAGCTCCCTACTTTGC
Source organism: Sapajus apella (assembly GCF_009761245.1). NCBI lineage: Eukaryota > Metazoa > Chordata > Mammalia > Primates > Cebidae > Sapajus > Sapajus apella. Next base: position 14,377,051 of record NW_022436982.1, read on the forward strand.
TTTCTCTGACATTACCCCGGTGGGATTGTTGAGATACCTTGTTTCGGTCTCATAAGAACGGAAGTGGAGGCTATCACTTAGCCTTTGCTTTTATAGTTGGGGTTGGGGGGTGTCATAGTTTCTTCTGTGGTGTTTAGCTGGAGTAGAGGGTTATTGTCTAAAAATTTTCTCTCTGGTGAGGCTGCCCCTTTCCTGGTCCCTTCACTAGAGAAAGCAGGCTCTGTTGGGGACGTTGTAGTCTATGCCAGCTGCCACTTTGTGTTGATGGATTCTTCAGTTCCAAGTCTTTTGTGTATCTTTTAGATGTTTGTTTTATATGCTAATATAATGCCTAGGATTTTTAGTTGTAACATTTTAGCAGGAACGTTTGTCCCCTCCAAATCTCATGTTGAAAGCTGACCCCTAGTGTTGGAGATGGGGCTTGGCGGGAGGTGCTTAGGTCATGGAGGCAGATTCCTCCTGAAAGTTTGGTGTCCTCACAATAATGAGTTCTCACTCCATTAGTTGACATGGCAAATACTAGTTGACATGAAAGCTGTTTATTTATTTGTTATTATTATTATTTATCAAGACAGAGTGTTGCTCTGTTGCCACGGCTGGAGAGCAGTGGCTGTTGTCTGCTCACTACAACCTCCACCTCCTGGGTTCAAGTGATTCTCCCACTTTAATCTCCTGAGTGGCTAGGACTACAGGTGTACAACACCACATTCTGTTAATTTTTGTATTTTTGTAATTACAACCTGCTACTTTTTGTATTTCTAGCAGAGATGGGTTTCACCATGTTAGCCAGGCTGGTCTCAAATTCCTGACCTCAAGTGATCCACTGGCCTCAGCCTCCCAAAGTGCTGGGATTATAGGGTTGAGCCACGGTTCCCAGCCGAGAGTTGGTTGTTTAAAAGAGCAGGCATCCCTTTTGTTCCGTCTCTCGCCATGTGTCACATCCGCTCCCTCTTTATCTCCTGCTATGAGTAAAAGCTTCCTGAGTCCTCACCAGAAGCACACACTGGCCCCGGGCTTCTTATACAGCCTGCAGAACTGTGAGCCAAATAAACCTTTTTCCTTTATAAATTACCCAGCCTCAGCTACTCCTTTATGGCGACACAAAATGGACTAATACAAGGAAGAATAGGGAAAGTATGTCTATGACATATTCCTGGAAGCAAAATTCTATAGCAGACTTTTACAGAAAGTTAGTAGTCTCTCCAACACCAAGGGACTAGATGAGAAGATAGAAAAGAGGAGCAAGAACTGTCCTGGAGACTCCCATGCCAACAGGAAAGAGGAAGAGGAACTAGCAAGGAAGATTCAGACAGTACAGCTAATGAGACAGGAGGAAAAACAAAAGAATGCAAGACAGATATAGCAAATGACTTTTTAAGAATAGTTTCAGTGGGGACAAAATTCTAACTAGAAGAGATTTAAGAAATAACCAAACAAGGTGAAGGAACTGAGTTGCCAAAGACTACATATTGTGTGATTCCATTTATATGAAATGTCCAGAGTGGGTCAGGCCAATCTTTTTTTTATTATTTTGAGACAGAGTCTTGCTCTGTTGCCCAGGCTGGAGTGCAGTGGTGCAATCTCAGCTCACCACAACCTCTGCCTCCCAGGTTCAAGAGATTCTCCTGCCTCAGCCTCCACAGTAGCTGGGACCACAGGAGTGCGCCACCATACCCGGCTAATTTTTGTATTTTTAGTAGAGATGGGGTTTCACCATGTTGGCCAGGCTGTCTTGAAGTCCTGACCTCAGGTGATCTACCCACCTTGGCCTCCCGAAGTGCTGGGATTACAGGCCTGAGCCACTGCTCCGGCCTCAGAATAGGCCAATCTATTAGGTAGAATTAGTGGTTACTTAGGGCTAGGATTGGGCAGATGGGTTGGAGTGGGGAGAGGGGGAGTTGAGGAAATAGAGATGGAAGATGACTACTAATGGGCACATGGTTTCCTTATGGGGTGATGAAAATGTTCTAAAGTTAGATTGTAGTGATAGTTGTACAACTCTGGGATATATTTCACATCATTAAATTTTGCACTCTAAGTGGGTGAATTGTATAGTATATGAATTACATTTTAATACAATTATGAGGGAAGGAAGGAAGGGACATACTGGGGAAAATGTGGAATTTTTATGCAGGGCTAATTTGTCTTACATACAGAGTACTAACAATCCAACAGAAAAAAAATGAGTAAAAGACAGGAACAGAAAAATATATGACAAGATGCTTAATTCACAATAACAAAATTATAAACTAAAACTACATTGAAGCCAGGCGCGGTTGCTCACGCCTGTAATCCCAGCACTTCGGGAGGCCAAGGCAAGCAGATCACGAGATCGAGAGATCAAGACCACCTTGGCCAACATGGTGAAACCCCGTCTCTACTAAAAATACAAAAATTAGCTGGGCGTGGTGGCACACACCTGTAGTCCCAGCTACTCCAGAGGCTGAGGCAGGAGAATCGTTTGAACCCGGGAGGCAGAGGTTGCAGTGAGCCGAGATCGCACCACTGCACTCCAGCCTGGCGCCTGGCAACAGAGCAAGACTCTGTCTCAAAAAAATAAAAAAACCTACATTGAAATAACGTTTTTCCTCTGACTGACAAAATCCCAAACTTTGGCAGCATTTAGCAAGGCTTTAGGGCATCAGGCATTCTCTTTTTTTTTTTTTTGAGAGACGGGGTTTCACCATGTTGGCCAGGCTGGTCTTGAACTCCTGACCTCAGGTGATCCGCCCACCTCGGCCTCCCAAAGTGCTGGGATTACAGGCGTGAGCAACCGCACCCGGCCTCAGGCACTCTCATACATTGTTAGTGGGGATATAAATTGGAAAAATCCTACGGAGAGCAATGTAGCAGTATTTATCAAAATTACAAATGCAGGTTGGGCACAGTGGCTCATGCCTGTAATTCCAACACTTTGGGAGGCTGAGGCACACAGATTGCTTGAGGTCAGGAGTTTGAGAACAGCTTTGCTAACATGGTGAAACCACATCTATCTCTACTAAAAATACAAAAATCAGCAAGGTATGGTGGCAGGTGCCTGTAGTCCCAGCTACCTGGGAGGCGGAGGTTGCAGTGAGCCAAGATGGTGCACTGCACTCCAGCCTGGGCAACATGGTGAAACTCCATCAAAAAGCAAAAAACAACAACAAAAAGATAGAAAATAGTCCAGCATATTTTTAGGCTGATGGAGGATGATCCAGACATTTAGATTATTTCTGTCTTTTGCTATATTACAGTACCTTTTAAATACCTCTGTTATATCTCTTTATCTGTTTATGTTTCTTTTTCCAGAAGATGAAAAATTCCTTGGAAGCAAGGGCCATCACCCTTCATCTCTGTATCTCCTGCTGCTAGCCTGGTGCTGACACAAAGCAGTGCTCAGCATATATTTTTTGAAGGATGTTGTTGAGGGCTCTCCCCAGGGCTATCCACCATTTGAATGAATCCAGAACACCTCAGCACCAGGTTCAGGCTTCATTTTGCAGCAAGGTCTGCTTGGGTTGGAATTCCCAGGAAAAAATCCCAGAAGTAGTACAACTTAAGCCAAGCAGATGGAGCAGAGAAAGGAAGACACTGCTCACAGCGAGAACCACATGAGCAAAGTCAGAGGTGCTAGCATGACAATGATGATGAGGATGGTGGTGGTAGTGATGATGAGGTAGTTCACATTTATTGCGAGTCTACTATGTACCAAGAACTATTTAACTTTTATCATGTATTAGTTAATTCCTGACAAGAAGTCTATGAAGAAGGTATTATCTTCATCTTACAGATGGGGAGACTAAGAGAGGAATAAATTGCCCAACATCACATAACTATGAAGAATACATGTGACCAAAAGAATATATATAGTGCCTTGATGCAGAGACTTGATCTGATTTAAAAAGACAGATTTATTCTTGCACTTTTTCTGACCTCCCCTCTTCTTCCTACCTAGCAAGTCTTTAATAACTATATGCCAGATTTTATTTTCCGCAACTTTGCAAAAACATTCCTTTGTCCCTGACCTAAGGGGTGAGAAATCTATTGTAATTCTTGCTACTGGATATAGTTGCAGAAATAATGCCAAGGAATTTTCCTAGATTCAGCTCTTGATTTAACTTCCTTTCCCATACACAGCTTGGCATGTTTCAAAATTAGTTTCTTCCTTACAAGTAGAAATTGTCCTTGAAATGTAATTTTTTTGTGTGTCTAAAATGATCTTTTTTTCTTTTCTTCCTGTTTCCTTGATTTGGGCCAGAAAGAAGACAGCTTACTAAAATGTGCAAACTTACTTCCTCCCATACTACTCTTTCTTTCTGTATTTCTACCTCCCTTTGGAAAATATTTCTGTTCCCCAAAGCACTTGAAAAACTCATATGGTTACCAGTAAGTTAGGGGTAAATTTACCTAAACTGATTGCTTTTAGGATTACTCTATTTTTATTTTTTGAGACAGGGTCTCACTGTGTCACCCAGGCTGGAATGTAGTGTATGATCATGGCTCACTGCAGCCTCAACCTCCTGGGCTCACGTGATCCTCCCAACTCAGCCTTTTGAGAAGCTGGGAACCAAGTAGTTGAGATGGTAAGTGAGCACCATCACACCTGGCTAATTTTTTTAAAAAGTTTTTTGCAGGGACGAGGCCTTGCTATGTTGCCTACGCTGGTCTTGAACTCCTGGCTCAAGCAATCCTCCCACCTCAACCTCCCAAAGTGCTGGGAGTACAGGCATGAGCCACGTTGCTTGACCTCGATCACTAATTTAATGCTACTGAATACAGAAAGGTGATTCTGTTTAGTCTGGATCTCCGTGGCTGAAAGATTCTGCCTTCAGGCCCTGTTATGATAGGCTGAAATGTGTTCCCCTAAAAATGTGCGTGAAGTCCTAACCCTCGGTACCTCAAAATGTGACTCTAATTGAAGATAGGGTTTTAAAAAAGGTAATTAAGTTAAAATGAGGTCATCAGGGTGGGCGTTAATCCAATGACTGGTGTCCTTATAAGAAGAGATTACGATAGACACAGAGGAAAGACACAGAGAGCAGATGGCAGCCTATAAACCAAGGAGAAAGCCTCAGAAGAAAGCAATCCTGCTGACGTCTTGACCTTGGACTTCTGGCCTTCAGAACTATAAGAAAATTAATTTCTGACTGGGTATAGTGGCTCACGCCTGTAATCCCAACACTTTGGGAGGCTGAGAGGCAGGTAGATCACTTGAGGTCAGGAGTTCAAGAGCAGCCTGGTCAACATGGTGAAGGTGAAACCCCGTCTTTACTAAAAAAAAAAAATACAAAAATTAGCTGGGCATGGTGACACGTGCCTGTAGACCCAGCTACTTGGAGGGCTAAGGCAGGAAAACTGCTTGAACCCAGGAGGTAGAGGTTGCAGTGAGCCAAGATTACACCACTGCATTCCAGCCAGGGTGACAGAATGAGACTCTGTCTCATTCATAAATAAATAAATAGCTTTCTGTTGGTTAACCCACCCAGCCTGTGGTATGTTGTTATGGCAACCCCAGCAAACTAATATACGCCCTTACTCAGAGTCCACGTTTCTCACTGTGTCAAACACTGAACTTTCACATCTATATACCCAACAGTCTACTGGACTTTTCCACTTATCACGTTGCCACTTCACGTTCAGTGTGTCCAAAGCAGCACTCTCTTTTTATTTTTATTATTATTTTTTAACATTTGTGCCATTGCACAAAGCAACACTCATTGCTCTCTACATGCTTCTCTTCCTTATCTCACTGACACCGCGACAACAAACAAGAAATCTAGTTGTCATTCTGAATTTTGCATTCTCTCTTCATTCCTACTTCCTATTAGTTATAAAGTTCTATCTAGTCCACTTCTTAAATCTTCATTTCTTAATTTTTTACCTTAAAAAATTGCAGATAAAAAAAAAGTTGAAAAAATAATACAATGAACAGCTTATGCCCTTCACAAAATTCACAATTTGTTAATATCTTTTTCTATTTGCTTTCACATTCTCTTTCCACAGATACTTTTTCTCTGGAACTATTTCAAAGTAAATCGCCTGTAATCCCAGCACTTTGGGAGGCCAAGGCAGGCAAGTCATCTGAGGTCAGGAGTTCAAGACAAGCCTGGCCAACATGGTGAAACCCCGTCGCTATTAAAAATACAAAAAAATTAGCCAGGCGTGGTGGCGCATGCCTGCAGTCCCAGCTACTTGGGAGGCTGAGGCAGGAGAATCGCTTCAACCCAGGAGGAGGAGGTTGCAGTGAGCCAAGATCGTGCCACTGCACTCCAGCCTGGGCGACAGAGCGAGACTTTGTCTCAAAAAGAAAAGGTAAATTACAAACACCATAATATTTCTCCTATAAATACTTCAGCATGCATCTCCTAAGAACAAGGGTTCTCTGCTACATGTCTTCAGTATCAGTGATGTAATGGATGTTCTAGCCAGAACCACTGGGCAACACAAATAAATAAAGGGCATACTAATTGGAAAGAAACAATTCAAATTATCTTTATTTGAAGATGACATGATCCCATATGTAGGAAATCCCAAATAACCCATAAGAAAATTAGTGGAGCTAATAAATTTAGCAAAGTTTTAGTGTTACGGTCAACATGCTAAAATCAGTTATTTCTATATACCAGCAATAAACAATTTGAAAAGGAAATTAAGAAGATAATTTCACTTACAATAGAATGCAAAAGAATAAAATATCTAGGAATAATATTAACTGACAAGGTGAAAGACCTGCACGCTGAAAACCAAAACATTGCTGAAAGAAATCAAAGACCGGCTGGGCGTGGTAGCTCACACCTGTAATCCCAGCACTTTGGGAGGCCGAGGAGGGGGGATCACGAGGTCAGTTCAAGACCAGTCTGATCAACATGGTGAAACCCCATCTCTACTAAAAATGCAAAAATTAGCCAGGTGTGGTGGCAGGCACCTGTGATCCCAGCTACTTAGGAGGCTGAGACTGGAGAATCATTTGAACCCGGGTGCAGTGAGCTGAGATCATGCCATTACACTCCAGCCTGGGCAACAGAGTGAGACTCCATCTCAAAAAAAAAAAAAAAAAAAAAAAGAGAGAAATCAAAGACCTAAATACACTCATGCATGACTTAATGATAGAAATACATATTCTGAGAAATGCATTGTTACATGATTTCATCATTGTGTGGATATCAGAGTATACGCATACAAACCTAAACAGTATACAGCCTACTACACGCCTGGGCTCTGTGGTATAGCCTATTGCTCCTAGGATACAAACCTGTCCAGTATGTTACTATACTGAATACTGTAGGCAACTGTAGCACAATGGTATTTGTCTATCTAAATATAAAAAAAAAACACAGTTTTAAAATATGGTATAAAAGATTTAAAACAGTAAAACTGCATAAGGCATTTACCATGAATACAGTTTGTAGCAACTAGAAGTTGCTGTAAGTGAGGGTGCGCCAGTGAGTGAGTGGTGAGTGAATATGAAGGCCTAGAACATTACTGTATAATACTGTATACTTTATAAACAGTGTATCCCTAAACTCCACTAAATTTATACAAAATCTTTTGTTTCAATAACAAATTAACCTTAACGTATTCTAACTTTTTAATTTTATTAACCTTTAATTTTTAAAGACCTTTTTGACTCTTTTGTATTAACAATTAGCTTAAAATACAAACATTTGTATAGCTATACAAAAATATTTTTTCTTTGTATCTTAATCCTATAGACTTTATTCTTTCTTTTGTTACTTTGTAAACATTTTTGTCAAAAACTAAGACACATACACATTAATTCACGTCTAGATGGGGTCAGGATCATCAAGGTGTTGCTAGGTGGTGGGAATTTTCCAGTTCCATCTTTTTTTTTTTTTTTGAGATGGAGTTTTGCTCTTGTTGCCCAGGCTGGAGTGTAATGGTGTAATATTGGCTCACCACAACCTCCACCTTCTAGGTTCAAGCGATTTTCCTGCCTCAGCCTCCTGAGTAGCTACGATTATAGGCACGAGCCACCACACCCGGCTAATTTTCTATTTTTAGTAGAGATGGGGTTTCTCTATGTTGGTCAGGCTGGTGTCGAACTCCTGACCTCAGGTGATCTGCCCACCATGGCCTCCCAAAGTGTTAGGATTACAGGTGTGGGCCACCACGCCTGGCCCCAATTCCATATCTTATGGGACCAATGCTGTATGTGCACAGTGTGTAATTGACCAAAACTTTGTTATATAGCACATACATATAAGAAGACATTTTGTGTGGATGAGTTGGAAGACTTATTATAAAGATGGCAGTACTCCATAAATTGATCCACAGATTAAATGCAATCCCCATCAAAATTCCAATGGTGTGTTTTGCATAAATGAACAAGCTGACCCTAAAATTCATGTGGCATTGAAAGGAATCCTTAAGAACTAAACGCATCTTGAAAAAGAACAAAGTTGGAGTACTTTTACTTCCCTATTTTGACACTTGCTACAAGGCTACAGTAATCAAAACATGTAGCACTGGCATAAGGATAGACACATGGACCAAGGAAATAGACGTGAGAGTCCAGAAATAAGCCTATACATCTATGGTAATTAATTTTCAACAAGACTGACAAAACCATTCCACAAGAGAAGAATAGTCTTCTTCAACAAATAGTGCTGAAACAACTGGATATCCACCTGCAAAATTATTAAGCCAGACTCCCTACCTCACACCATATTTAAAAATAAACTTAAAATGGATCAACAACCTAAATATAAGAACTAAGACCATAAGATAAAGTCTTTAAGATTAGATTTTAAAACATAAGGGTAAACTTTATGACACTGAATTTGGCAACGTATTTTTAGATGAAACCAAAAGCATAATCAACAACAATTTAAAAAATTATATAAAGTGGGCTTCAAAATTAAAAACTTTAACATTATTAAGAAAGTAAAGAGGTTACAGAATGGGAAAAAAACATTTGCACATCACATATCTAATAAGAGTTTAGTGTCCTGAATACATATATTAAAAAAAACTGTTACAACTCAGTAACAATGAGACAACCCAATTTTAAAATGGACAAATGCTTTGGGAGGCTGAGGCAGGAGGATCACTTGCAGCCAGGAGTTCAACCAGCCTGGGCAACATATGGAGACCTTATCTCTACAAAAAAAAAAATTTCATTCGTCAGGGTCATGGGAAGTATGCTGAAGAAGACCACTGGCCTTGTGGGATTGGCTGTATGTGAGAATCCACAAAAGAGGCTAAGAATATTATACAGAGATTTTTTTTTTTTTATGTTCTTGAGCAAATCCCTAAAAATGCAGCTTATAGAAAGCATACAGAACAGATTACAAATGAGACACTGCCTATGGCTGAAGAGGAAACCAGGTGTTAAAAAATTAGAAGACCAGCGGGGTGCAGTGGCTCACTCCTGTAATCCCTGCACATTGGGAGGCAGAGGCAGGCAGACCACCTGAGGCCAGGAGTTTGAGAATAGGCCAGTGTGGTGAAACCCTGTCTCTAGTAAAAATACAAAAATTAGCCAGGCATGGTGGTTTATGCCTATAGTTCCAGCTACTCAGGAGGCTGAGGAAGGAGATCCTCCCACCTCAGCCTCACAAAGCACTTGGATTATGGGTGTGAGCCACTGTGCTGGGCCACCCTAACATATTTTTAAAAGGAAAAAAAAAAAAAGAAAGCTAGCACATAGTTCTAAACTTTATTCTTTGCCTCACATTAATTTACTCCCACTACTACAATAAAAATAATTAAGCGAAAAAAACAGGGGGAGCTAAGAGCTCATACAGATATTTCTCTAAGATGTACAAATGGCCAACAAACATATTAAAACATGCTCAACATCATTAGTCACTAGAGAAATGCAAATCTAACCATAATGAGTCCCAACTACTTCAGAGGCTGAGGTGGGAGGATGCTGGAGGCCAAGAGTTCCAGATGAACAGGATCTTGCCATCCTGTTTCTAGAATAAATTTTTTAAAAATTAAAAAAAAAAAAAAAAGTGTTGGCCATAATGTGGAGATCCTCATACATTGCTGTGGGAATGTAAAATGGTTCAGCTGCTGTGGAATAGTTTCACAGTTTCTCCTTGAGTTGAGAATAGCATTACTTTAAGACCCAGCAATTTCACTCTTAGGTATATATCCCCAAAATAATTGAAAACAAGTACTCAAACACAGAAGAACTATTTATAATAGTTAAAAGGTGGAAACAACCCAAATGTCTATTAATGGATGAATGGACAAACAAATTGCATTCTATACCTACATTAGAATATTATTGAGCCATAAAAGGAGTGAAGTACTGATACATGCTACGACTCAAAAGATTAGAAGACAGACACAAAAGGTCAATATTGTATGACTACATTTTTATGAAATAGGTACATCCACTGAGACAGAACACAGATTGGTGGTTGCCAGGGCCTGGTGGAAATGGGGAAGGGGGTCAACTGTTTAATGGAGAATACAGTTTTCTTTTAGAATGATGAAAATGTTTTGGAATTAGATAGAGATGGTGATTGTACAGCATTGTGAATGTACTAAATGCCACTGAATTGTTCACTTTAAAATGACTGGTTATGCTAATTTCACCTCAACCAAAAAATGACATACAGTACTCAGATTTTAAAAAGCATCACTTCACCAAGATTCCACGAATTAACGTGAGATGATCAAAGAGAAGTCAGTGGAATCCTTCAATTTTGAACATAAAATAGTCCTAAACTCAAACCTTTGTGATACTAAAGTAGGAAGATGGTATGTGATAATTTTGGAAAGTAAAAATTACTCTTGTTTACTTGATCCCGAACTCGAACTTTTTTTTTTTTTTTTGACACGGAGTCTTGGTCTGTAGCCTACCTAGGCTGCAGTGCAGGTGCGCGATCTCGGCTCACTGCAAGCTCAGCCTCCCGGGCTCAAGAGATTTTCGTGCCTCAGCTTCCCTAGTAGCTGCGTCTACAGGCGCCCGCCACCACGCCCGGCTAATTTTTATAATTTTAGTAGAGACAGGGTTTCGCCATGTTGGCCAGGCTGGTCTCAAATTCGTGACCTAAGGTGATCCTCCGCCTTGGCCTCCCAAAGTACTAGGATTATAGGCGCGAGCCACCGCGCCCGGCCTTGCCCTCCTATTTTCGTACCATCAGATGCACAGTGTCCGGGACCGAAGTGGGGCTCCACTGGCGCCCAGCTCCAAAACTCAGGGAGAGTGGAAAAGATTAGACAGGGAAGGGGCTAATCCTCAGAATTACACGCGGGCTTGCCTCACCAGACCACCGCTACTACAGTCACTGCCTCATACCAAAATCCAGCCGGCTTCGCGTCCCAGGGCCTGATTAACCTCGACCCAGGAAGTGCCGCCCACCAGTGCTCACTTCCGCTATCCTGTACATCTGCTCATCTCGCGAGAACTGAAAGCCCCTATGTGACATGCGCTAAGCGGAAGTTGCCCTCTTTTCCGTGTCGCCTGGAAGGCGTATAGCTGCTTCAAGATGAAGGTAGGTGGTGGTAGCTATCGTTAGATTGGGTTTGAGTAGCGGGCATCGAGTGCCAGAACGTGGCGTTGCCTCAGCCTCAGCACTCGAAGATCCTGGCTTTAGGTGGAGAAGGATCTCAAGTAGGAGAAGGCTCGCCTTTCTGGGGCATGGAACTTTTTGGTGGAGCGGATGGCGGGCGATTGCGGCCGGAGTAGCCGCGGGTCGGGAGCGCCTTGGTGACGTCCGGGCGCCCAGCCGGGTCGGAGGCGGCGTGCTGCCTGATTTGCGGCAGGCCTGTGGTGCGGCTTTTGACCCGGCTTTTTTGCTTTGGGACGGTGAACGGCTGCGGAGCGCCCTTCCAGAGTCATTCGACGGAGCTTGAGGGGAAAACGTGTCATCTTGAGTGCGGCGTTTGTCGACTGATACTTAGTACCGTCGGCGTCTCATATTTCCTGCTTGTGTGAAGGCAACATGAAATGCTTTTTGCGGTGGAATTAACTTTGTAGGTGGCTCTACAAATACCGGTGTAGGTAGTTTCCTAAGCTATTTTCCTCCTCTTAATCCTTAGCTGAACATCTCCTTCCCAGCCACTGGCTGCCAGAAACTCATTGAAGTGGACGATGAACGCAAACTTCGTACTTTTTATGAGAAGCGTATGGCGACAGAAGTTGCTGCTGACGCTCTGGGTGAAGAATGGAAGGTAAAACTTGACAGTCAAATTGTTGCAGGTAGTCAGACATCATAAACGCCATTGGTAATTGGTATTTGGAACGGGGTTCAGACTCCGGGTTCTGGCTTCTGCCTTTTGGTAAGTTGTTTCCGAATGTCACTCTATAAAGTGGACCTATTACCTTGGAGGGGTAATGTAGAGTAAGTCGTAAAATATGCGTAAAGTTTACATCAGCATAATTCTTGCCCCGCATCATGCATTCGGCAGATGTCACATAGCTGTCCTGGTAATCCCCAAAGTGCCAAGAAGGGTTGTATCTTACGTGTTTGTTGCTCTTTGATATTTTACTTTATCTTAGTTTATCTAACTTTATCTTAGTGCTGTTATCTCTAATAAAACATCGGTTATAAATGCGACTTGAATGAAAGACATTTGATAATTGACCTTGACAAGTTGGTAATGTAGACAAAACTTACTGATGAGAGAAATCGTGCTTATTAAGTTCAAGTTGGTCTTAATGAATTATACTTTCTCACATAGTAGGTGTGGTTCACAGAGGTTACAATCCTGTACTGTGTAATTTTGAAATAGAAATAGTAAATGTGTCATTCATTGTATGCTTTTGCAGGGTTATGTGGTCCGAATCAGTGGTGGGAACGACAAACAAGGTTTCCCCATGAAGCAGGGTGTCTTGACTCATGGCCGTGTCCGCCTGCTACTGAGTAAGGGGCATTCCTGTTACAGACCAAGGAGAACTGGAGAAAGAAAGAGAAAATCAGTTCGTGGTTGCATTGTGGATGCTAATCTAAGCGTTCTCAACTTGGTTATTGTAAAAAAAGGTGAGCATTTTACTTGTATTCAGTTTTGTTGAAATTGAATTAAAGCCAGTTTTCCAAATGCTTATTCGTTTGCAGTATCCAGACTTAGACCAATGGATTTCCATCGATTCAACATTAAACATTGATTTACGTTTCTTAATTATAAGGAAGCAACTGAATTAAAATTTGTTCAATTGTTTTTTCTAAGGAGAGAAAGATATTCCTGGACTAACTGATACCACTGTGCCTCGTCGCCTGGGGCCCAAAAGAGCTAGCAGAATCCGCAAACTTTTCAATCTCTCTAAAGAAGATGATGTCCGCCAGTATGTTGTAAGAAAGCCCTTAAACAAAGAAGGTAGGAGGAGTGATACAATTAGGGCTTGCTTAATTTTGGTAATTTGTCAGTAGCATTTTGTGTGCATATCAGAAGATAAAATGTGTGCCTTTGGTACTATTCAGCTGGAGTCTGAGTTTTTACAAAAAATATTTGGGGGGGGCAGCCAGATACCCAACTGATACTAATCCTTGGTTATTATATCTACTGCCTTGCAGAGTGCAGTAATATTAATATTTAGGAGATGAGAGCACACTGTGTTGCCCAGGCTGGTCTTGAATCCTTGAGCTCAAGTGATCCTCCCACCTTGGCCTCCCAGAGTGCTGGGTTTATGGACGTGCGCCATCGCACCTACCCCTAAACTATTTTTTGGCTTTGGAAACAAGTTGCTTTAAATTTCTCCTGTTTCATCTGTAGGATATGGATAACACTAGTTGTGAGAATTAAGAGACCTTATTCAGAATATTAGGGAGCAAGCGTTTGGGATTTTGGTACTTTACCTTTTAAGAACTTGTCGTGTCCATGTATTAGACAACATACCAGTGAGGACCTCAAATAACAGTATTTCTGTAGTGAAATTTGGGAATATTTATGTTAAATAGAATAAATAGCACATCAGTCAGGGTTGGGTTTTCTTACAAAATCTGAAAGAATTTCTCTGGATTTTGGTTTTCAGGACTGGTGTGACTTAGCACCTGTATGTGACATACCTAGTACATGCCTGTTAAGTTACTAATTACAGTTACTTGCGCACCGGGTACTGTTTGAGGTGATGAGACTACAGTAAGACAAATTTCCTACGTTCTGACATTGCAAAAAACAAAAAAAAGCGATTGACAGATAGGTGGCAGTTGCTCATAATCACAGCTCTGGAAATAAACAGTATAATGAAAGCATGGTCTAGTTAATGGGTATTTTTTAGATGGTTCTTATAGTAGGAGTCTTTAACATTTTAGCAGAACCTGGACAATCTGAGCATTTAACCTAAAGCAATTAACTCCCACAAAGTGTCCTGAAATGAATACATCTGAAAAGGCTTATGCTCCAATGCAGATCTATAATCCATCAGCTGTTTTGGAGTACAGATCAGATTAATGAACATATTTTAACAACGTGCCACATAATCTGATGTTAATAGTTGCCCCAAATTGGGAGGAATTGTCAAGGAAAATAGAGATGCAAGCTTACATCAAACCTACACTTAAAAGTATGGCAGGATGATCACGTAGACAATGTGTGAAGTGGTTTTCACAGACAAGTTGACTATCCATTTAAACTGGCAGATAGTAAAAGCCTGGTTATTTTTCAAGACTTCAGTTTTAATCCATCTTCTAGATGTCTGTGGAGGGGCAAAAAGTATTTTAGAATAGTTCTGATTTGATTTTAAAGGCCTTATACAGGTTTTCATAGATTGTTACCTCAATGAAAGCTTACATTCATTTCTGATGTTTTTAAAGTAGATGTGGATTCTAACAAAACAAATTATTGAGTCCTTTGAATTTTTAGGTAAGAAACCTAGGACTAAAGCACCCAAGATTCAGCGTCTTGTTACTCCACGTGTCCTGCAGCACAAACGGCGGCGTATTGCTCTGAAGAAGCAGCGTACTAAGAAAAACAAGGAAGAGGCTGCAGAATATGCTAAACTTTTGGCCAAGAGGATGAAGGTTAGTCTAAGATTATCTGAGGGGGTGGGAGGAGTTTGGCCTGGCTTTGGATTTGTGCCTTTACCCCAGAAAGGCCTTAACTATATGCTGGTTTGTTTTGTTTTGTTTAGGAAGCTAAAGAGAAGCGCCAGGAACAAATTGCGAAGAGACGCAGACTTTCGTCTCTGCGAGCTTCTACTTCTAAATCTGAATCCAGTCAGAAATAAGATTTTTTGAGTAACAAATAAATAAGATCAGACTCACATCTGTGTTCAGATTTTTCATTGCTGATAGAAAACGACATAAATGAAGAGAGGGCAAGTTTGGTCATAGAAAATGGGGATATGCATATAGTAATCCAATGGTGGATAAAATCAGACCTGTTGTGTGGCAGTGGAAGACAAGGTCTCGGTAAAAGGATTCTAATCGGGATGGGTGGCACAGGAGGGGATTCTCAGCAGAAGACAGCTTGCCTCTTCAGAAAGGCATGAAACTTGGGGAAAATAATGAGGACTATTAATCTTTTTTATATGGTTTATTTAGAGAAATACAGCTCTTTAAAACACTATGCACAATTTAATACATGAAAATTGCCCTTGTGAAGATGAACTTTTTTTTTTTTTAAAGAAAAAGTAACTTTTAAGGCATAGTTTTAGTGGATACCATCTTAAAAGTTTTTTAAACCAGTGCAAATCTGCTTTAACAAAGCTTTTTAACTCCAGTGAATTGTTGTTAATGCTGTTTCACTCTGAAAAGGAACTGACTATATTCTTTTCTAATAGTTTTTATGCTAACTATTCTGACAATATCAAAATCTTTACAAGAAGGCTCATTAGGCTTTAAGGTTGAAGTAATGCAAGCTTTTTATTTGTTAGAACTGCTGTAATAGCTTTACAAAGTAAAGTTCGAAATGTACATGTGAATCACCTAGGGGTCTGTTTTTTTATTTTTATTTTTTTTTTTACATTAAAATGCTCCCAGGTGTGAGGACAGCAATGGTGGCCTCAGTCCCTGGATGCCTACCAAGATTCTTAAATCTATTCCTCCTGCTACATGGTGTTAAAAAGCTACATAACATGAAAAGAATCTTAGCTGGTGATTAATACAGAATGCAGAACTTAAAAGGCAAAGAGGAGGCTGAGGCAGGTGCTAAATGAAGCCAGGTGTGGTGGTGGGTGCCTGTAATCCCAGCTATCTGGAAGGCTGAGGCAGGAGAATCATTTGAACTGGGGAAACAGGTTGCAGTGAGCTGAGATTATGCTACTGCACTCCCACCTGGGAGATGGCAAGACTTCCCTCTCAAAAAGCAAAGGGGAGAAATTTAGCAGTTTACCCAAAGTTAAAAGGACTGATAAAACCGGAGAGGAACTTAAAAGCCATAAGATGAGTCCGGTGTATGATCCAAAGTTTTGTATGATGATGTACAAAACGTGAGAAACACCCTTTCTGAAATGAGTGCAGCCACAAAATAAGGATATTCTTTTAGGTTCTCCTTAGACTTCTTTTTTGCTTTGAGACAGGTTTCACTCTGCCCAGGCTGGAGAGCAGTGGCCTGGCTCACTCCAGCCTTGACCTGGGTTCCAGTGATTGTCCCACTTAAGCCTGGGACTACAGGTATGCAGTGCCACACCTGGCTAGTTTTTGTGCTTTTTGTAGAGTTCTGCCTTGTTGCCCAGGCTACTCTTGAACTCCTGGGCTCAAGTGATCTGCCTGCCTTGGCATCCCAAAGTGTTAGGATTACTACACATGTGAGCAAGTAGTAAGCTCTCCAAAGATATGCAAGTCATTCTGAGGTCATTATGCAGGTTGTGATCAACCTATACAATTTCATTAGTTGGAAGAAAAAAAATTGCTATCAAGCCCCAAACCAATATAAGGTACCAATAAGTAATCTGGACTAATTTGAAAGAAGCAATCTTTCAAAGATTGCGTTGAAAAAAGTAATCAGGATTAAAGTTGCATACAGTGCTACAAGTCATTCTGGGCATTTCTAAATCTTTCCATAGTAATGTTTTTTTCCTGTAAATTTTTAGTGGTGCCCTCTCTGTGGTGGGCATTGGAAAAAGCCTTTAAGAATTTATAACAAGAAATCAGTCCCAATATCTAAATGGCAGCAGCAGGCTAAGGTTTTCAAAGTATGATTGTTAAAGTTATTAGAAAGTTCGCAATTTGATACAGCCATATATTATCTTTACAGATTTTTTTAAATGGGAAGTGCTTTGGCAAGTGAAAATTCGAGTTAGACTACAGTGAAGAAATGGAAACAAAATATTGGAATTCTAAAGATTACAGATTTCAGGAGGCTTAATGTAACAAAACACAGCAAACATCATTTTATTCAACCTCAATTTCTATATGCAAAGTAATTCCAAACTTTCTATTGGGTCAGTAAGTGTTAAGTATTAAAACTAGTACCAACTCTTCAGTTGCAAAAATATATATTCTGAGGCAGTGCAAAATATCCATTTTGAAGGTAATGAAAATTGTACATAATTTCTGAAAAGTTTTTTAGCATTTTCACAATAAATTCACACTAAAATTCTGCACAGGTCAGATTAACCCTGAAATGTTCGAAGTCTGGTACAATAATTTGTAAATGGTTACATAGGTAGAAGAGAGTTATGCTGTTACTGTACCATATGGAAGTAATTTTGCCATGTCAACTGATTGAGTCATCTACATAATTACTGTAAACACACATAAAACCACTGGCTTTTTAAATCATGCAGAGTTAAGGCAAACTTACTGTTCCTAAGGGATAGTTTTAACAAAAGGCATGATAAATGTCAAAGTGCGGCATGTGAGATCATGATTTTCTTAAACCTCCTACTGGTAACAAGCTTAATTTAAAATTTTAAGACTTAATTGATCCAAACTAAAAAACAGTATTTACAAATGCACATTTTTACTCACAAGCATACAAATCTAAATATCATACAAGAATAAAACTTCTGTGTGCAGTGCAAGTTTATCCCACAGGTTTTAAAAACAATCAATACCAACAATATATGTGCCTGAACAAAGACTTCACGTTCAAGGACATACACTGTAGCATTTTAAGCATGTTCCAATTAATTTTGTAAATTATTAGGCAGCTGATTTATTTTCATTTTAACTATCTGATGATTGATTCATTTGTACCCATTTTAAAGGTATTACAAATTTAAATATTGGGAAGAGGATGGAAGTAACTGGATAGTCAAGATAAAATCCATTAAGCAAGATAATACATAATATGAAAAGTGTATTATGTTGGTGCAAAAGTAATTGCAATTTTTGCCATTAATAGTGGCAAAAACCACTATTACTTTTGTACCAACCTAATAAAGTCAGAGAAGGCAGCTCTCATCAAAATGAGACCCCTTTCAGAAAACTGTATTGCAACATGCAATCTATTTTAATAAATATATACTTCGAATATGGCTGTATATAAACATAACCTACACAGCCCTACACATATAAACACACAAATATGTTGCTTTTTTTTTTTTTTTTTTTTTTTTGAGACGGTCTCACCCTGTCACCCAAGCTGGAGTGCAGTGACGTGGTCTCTGCCTCCCGGGTTCAAGTGATTCTCCTGCCTCAGCCTCCCAAGTAACTGGAACTACAGTTGGAGCGCCACCATGCCTGGCTAATTTTTGTATTTTAAGTAGAGACAGGTTTTCACCATGCTGGTCAGGCTGGTCTCAAATTCCTGGCCTCAAGTGATCCTCCCAAAGTACTGGGATTACAGGCATGGGCCACCATGCCCAGCCATGTTGCTCTTATAATTGAGACATTTCATTTGTTTTGGGGGTTAGGCAAATTTAATTTGCCATTCCCCAAACTCAGTAACTTCAAATATAGGCAATGCCTAGAATGATATGGTTCCCACTATTTCTATCAAACTACTACAAATACTGAGGAATCCCGAAGTAGTTTTCCACAGAGGCAGAAAAACAGTCTAGGAGTTGAAAATCTTCAGTGTCAACAAGGCCTGTGCCTGGGACATTAAAATGGCATTTCATATTTTGAGATGATGCAATATGAATCATAATTCATTTTATGTTATCCCCAAGAGTTACTTCATTTCTGTTTTCACATTAGGATTTGGAAAAAAACCTTGAATGTTTCCAGATTAAATACAATCCCCAAGCCTTGTGCGTCAAAATTCTAGTGAATATTTAAATGAGAGGCGCTCCAAAACACTTCCTGCACCACTCCACACTGGCACTTGGTGGAACATCAATTTTCTGCAACTTGTCAAGAATCTCCGAAGACAGACTGTTGTATGCAATTCCATATTCATTGTCAAAGGCCTCTGAAAGAAATTTTCAAAAATGAAATTGTAATTTATTAAGAAAGCAAATAGCCATTCATTTCAAATTGGCATTGAGTCAAATTACACATATTTAATCTACATATTTAGAAGCAGAAATCTTTTAAATCTTTTATACATACCAGCTATAATTTTAAAAATTATTTTAGAAAATAAAATTTACAACTTCCTTTAGTAATCTTTCATTAACCAACTTACCAATATCAATATTCTCTCTTCCTAGAGACACTAATGATAAGAATAGGATTTCTCTGTATAAACTCCTGTAAAACAAATGTTTTAGAAGTTAATAGACAAATAGCATAAAAATAGATGCATTTTTTAAAATGGTGAAGACAGATTAAGTTCTGTTGTCTAGTTAACAGTAATATACCTATGACAATGTCCTGGTTTTAATATTATGTTACAGTTATATGAGGTGACACATTTGGAGGAAGCTGAGTGAAGGCTACACTGAATTCTGTACTATTTTTATAACTTCTGCAAGTTTCTATTCCAAATTAAAGTTAAAAAATAGTGAATGGGATAAAGCTTCACACTAGAAACAAAAATGGCTTAACTTTTTATGATATTTTAACAATGTAAGTAAGACATAACTTTTAATTCTAATGTCTAATTAAAATTTACAAAAGCAGAGTCTTTTCTCACCTTTTGTCACTTGACAAAATAACAGATTAATTTCCAAGTAAGTTAGGGGTCTAAAAACCCTTGGACACAAATAAAAAGGTGGTGTGGTCTCTTTACTATTTAACCCAATAGCAAAGGACAGTTCATGTTTATCTGATTTGTGAGCATTAAAATGTCACAAATGAAACACTCAAAGTGAGCTTCATGACTCAGTTGTTGAGAGGAAAACTTAAGAAATGCACTGTATGTACATTAAAAAAAAAAGAGGAGGTAAATATAATGCTGATTCTAGTGACACTTCACATCACTTTCTTTTTTTTTTTCAAACAGTTTCACTTTTGTTGCCCAGGCTGGAGTGCACTGGGGCGATTTCGGCTCACTGCAACCGCCGCCTCCTGGGTTCAAGCAATTCTCCAGCCTCAGCCTCCTGAGTAGCTGGGATTACAGGCATGCGCCACCATGCCCAGCTAATTTTGTATTTTTAGCAGAGACAGGGTTTCTCCATGTTGGTCAGGCTGGTCTCAAACTCCCAACCCCACGTGATCCACCTGCCTCGGCCTCCTAAAGTGCTGGGATTATAGGCGTGAGCCACCGCGCCCAGTCACATCACTTTCTTTAGAAGCTTGCCTATAGTCCCAGCTACTCAAGAGGCTGAGGTGGGAGGATCACTTGAGCCCAGGTGTTCTGGGCTATGCTGATTGGGTGTCCGCACTAAGTTGGGCATCAATATGGTGACCTCCCGTCATCAATATGGTGACGAGGTTACCTAAGGAGGGGTGAACCGGCCCAGGTCAGAAACGGAGCAGGTCAAAACTCCCCTGCCAATCAATAGTGGGATCACGGCTGTAAACAGCCACTGCACGCCAGCCTGGGCAACAAAGCGAGACTCCATCTCTTTAAAAAACAAAAACAAACAAAAAACTTCAGAAGCCGTAATATGACATTTCTAATATTACATTAAACTACAGATGCTTGAAGCGAGCTACTCATTACAGATTGTGAAGAAGGTCATCTCTACCTCAACTACTGAGAGTAAAAATGGATTCATCCATTTTCATTATCAATTCTTGCCCTATCATCACTTCTGAGATTATCTTCAAAGATGCCATGACCTAAAAAACTTGAAGGGCACTGTAGAAACACTAGTAATGCTTGATATAAGCGATTACGCATACTTTTCTGAAGCTTCTATTGCAAAATTCACTTATGCTGAGGAGAGGATGTGTACTAATCCAAGCATATTAGCAGACAATAGGGACAGGAGCACAATAACTCCATATCCTTTGTAGTTCATTCCCTTTCCCAAATTGTTTCTACTTCTATTCCCATACAGTATTCTCTTATGTCCCACAAAAGAAAAGATGTGTGGGTATCACAGGCCCTGAATAAGTAGTACCTACATTTATCAATGTTAATACATTTATAGGTTTCCAGCAAACAGCAACAATGTTTCCAAAACAGAGTACATTTTAGATCAATGAATTATCTTAAAATGCAATCTATTACTCACTTTTTTTTGAGACAGGGTTTTGCTCTGTCGCCCAGGTGGCAGTGCAGTGCAGTTATCACAGCTTACTGTAACCTTGATCTCCTGGGCTCAAGGAATCTTCCTGTATAACCCTCACCAGTAGCTGAGGTCACAGGCACCACACCCACCAAATTATTTTTTGTAGAGATGGGGTCTTGCTATATTGCTCATACGGTCTCAAACTCCTGAACTCAAGCAATCCTTCTGCTTTGGCCACCCAAAGTGCTGGAATTATAGGCGGGAGCCACCGTGCTGAGCCCTCAGACACTTTTATTATGCATTTCTGTTCAAGTAGGAATTCATATATTTGTGTAGCACTTTTTAAAACAGATGTTTTGCAATGAGTATTTCTTTTACAACTAGAGATATTTTTTAACATAAGATAATTTTTTAAAAACATGAAACTATTGAGTGGTAGCAAGCAAAAATTACCTTTGCCTTTTCATGCCTGGCTTCATCTGCTGTGAAAGCAGGTTGATGGGTTTAAGAACGTTATTATGCTGAATACTCTGCCTGATGGTTTCTACTAAAGTGCTTGTTGCTTGTTGTTCCTCTGACAGGAGAGATGATTTCTTTTCAGAATCTAACAATAAGAACACAGTGAGTTTTATTTTCAATTATTATTACCGTTTTTATCATTTTCTTTTTTTTTAGACAAGGTCTCACTGTGTCCCCCAAGCTGGAGTGCAGTGGCCTCGTTCATGGCTCACTGCAACCCTCACCTCCCAGGCTGAAGTGATCCTCCCACCTCAACCTCCCAAATAGATGGGACTACAGGTGTATGCCACCATGCCCAGATAATTTTTGTATTTTTTGTGAGAGATAGGGTCTCAAAATGTTGCCCAGTTTGGTCTCAAACTCCTAGGCTCAAGCAATCTGCCTCCCAAAGTGCTGGGATTATGGGCGTGAGCCACCATGCCTGGTCCCAATTATTTAAAAAGTTGGTTTTTTTTTGTTTTTTTTCTGCAGAGTTATGGCATTTTCTCTTTGCTTATCCAATATCACCTCCCTGCCACTAGTAAAATTATGTGGCAATGTACCCAACTAAAAAATATTTTTCCTGCTCCCTTCAAACAGGCAGACCTGTCATTCTGCCTTTCTCTTCCAATATATGGAGGCTTACTGCCTGAGGCTAAGATGTGATAGATTGTACTCCAGCAGCCATCTTATGACCATGAAGCAATCTTTACTGACAGTGAAGCAGATATAACAGAAGGAACCTGGGTCCCTGATGACACAGGAGTTGCCTAGCGGTACTAAACTGTCAAGTATATAACTTCTTTCTTTTTCAAAAATGTATTTACTTATTTATTTTTTGGAGACAGGATCTCATTCTGTTGCCCAGGTTGGAGCGCAGTGCCTGATCATTATAACCTTCAACTCCTGGGCTCAAGCAATCCTCCCCACTCAGCCTCCCAAATAGCTAGGACTACAGGCATGCACCACCACAGTCAGCTGTAGAGACAGAGTCTTGTTATATTGTCCAGGCTAGTCTCAAACTCCTGACCTCAAGCAGTCCTCCTGCCTCAGCCTCCAAAATCACTGGAATTGCAAGCATGAGCCAACATGTCTGGCCTTATTTTTAATTGATAAATAGAAACTGTATTTACTTATGGTGTACAACATGATGTAATTCATAACTTCTTTCTAGACAGTGTTTCACTCTGTCAGCCAGGCTGGAGTGCAGTGTGGTGCAATCATAGCTCACTGCAGCCTTGACCTCCTGGGCTCAAGCAATCCTCCAGCATCAGCCTCGAGTAGCTGACACTATGGGTGCATGCCACCACACTTAGCTAATTTTTTATTTTTATTTTTTGTAGAGATGGGATCCCACTATGTCCAGGCTGGTCTCAAACTCCCGTTCCCAAGTGATCCTCCACCTTGGCCTCCAAAAGACCTAGCCTGATTCACTTAGCCTAATAACTTTATATGAGAGAATAATCTTTACAACCATTTAAGCTTCTGTCATTTTCTATTACATATAGTAAAGTCTAGTGCTAATTAGAAGAAAAGTAATTTGGCCAGGTGCAGTGGCTCATGCTTATAATCCCAACACTTTGGGAGGCTGAGGTGGACGGATCACCTGAGATTGGGAGTTTAAGACCAGCCTGACCAACATGGAGAAATCCCATCTCTACTAAAAATACAAAATTAGCTGGGTGTGGTGGCACATGCCTGTAATCCCAGCTACTGAGGAGGTTAAGACAGAAGAATCTCTTGAACCCGGGTGGCGGAGGTTGCAGTGAGCTGAGATTGAACCAGTGCACTCCAGCCTGGACAACAGAAGCAAAACTCTATCTCAAAAAAAAATAAAATAGCAATTCTAAAACTATTAAGAAGTTTTGTTTTTTTTTGAGATGGAGTCTCCAGGCTGGGGTACAGTGGTGGAATCACAGCTCACTGCTGCATAGAATTCCTGGACTCAACTGCTGGGATTACAGGTGTAAGCCACCACACCCAGCCACATTTTCCTTTTTTTTTTGAGATGGAATCTCACTGCGATGACCAGGCTGGAGTGCAATGGTGCGATCTTGGCTCACTGCAACCTCTGCTTTCTGAATTCAAGTGATTCTCCTGCCTCAGCCTCTCAAGTAGCTAGGATTACAAGCATGCACCGCATGCCTGGCTAATTTTTAAAAAAATATTTTTAGCTGAGACAGGGTTTCACCATTTGGCTAAGCTGATCTTGAACTCCTGACCTCAAGTGATCCACCTGCCTTGGCCTCCCAAAGTGCTGGGATTACAGGCATTAGCCACTGCGCCGGGCCTCTATTTTCCTTTTTTTAAATATAAAGTTACATTTCACTTCATACTGATATGACTGAACTTTTAAAATATGTTTATATTACAGACTGAATTGTGTCACCCCCAAATTCGTATGTTGAGGCCCTAATTAGCAATGTGACTCTATTTGGAGATGAGGCCTTTAAAGAAATAATTAAGATTACATGAGGACATAAGAGTGGGGACCTAATCTAATATGGCTGGTGTCTTTATAAGAAAAGGAAACACCAGGGATGTGTGCATGTGCATGCATGCAAACACAGAGAGAAAAGGTTACATGGGCATACAGCAAGAAGGTAGCCATCCGCAAGCCAGAGAGAGGCCTAGAAGAAACCAAACCTGCTGATCCCTTCTAGATTTTACATTTCCAGCCTCCAGAGAACTGTGAAAAAATAAATTCCTGTTGTTAAAGCCACCCAGTCTGTAGTATTTTATTATGGCAGCCCTAGCAAACTAACACAGTTTGAAAGCCACTTAATGTTTTTCCCATGAATAACCTATATTAATATTATTTGCTCATTTATCTACTGAATTGTTTGTATTTTTCTTATTGACTCATAAGTCTTCTGAATACATGAATAATAACCCTTTAAACCCCTTATAAAAATATATTCTAAATATAAAAGATTAAAAATGAAGTCAGAACCTTTAAAACCAGTCAGTATCCATCAATACAACTGAACTTAGGATCTTATACCAATACATCTAAATTACTCTTCTGCTACATAGAATTTAATCTCAAAATACCTAACCAAACTCTTACTTGATAAAAAAAAAATCACCAAAAAAAATTACTCAACTCAGTTGAGACCAGTCACAGTTAAAAACGGGTCAGTACAATAGCAAATCACTTATTCATTTTCGTGTGTACTTTTTTTATAATTGCAAATTATTTTGAATTAATTAAAAATTTTAAAATAAAAGCAAAATAATTTGCTTTTCTCTATTTAACTCTAGGGAAATTTAGCTTAATTCTGTTCCTTTTTTCCCCCCAGCAGCCCATTATTTATCATGGAACAATATCCTACAACATGAACGGACTGTGCCACAATTTGCTTATCCAGTCATCTATGGATGCATGCTTCAGTTGTTTCCGTTTTGAGTATTTTTTTTTTCCGTTTTGAGTATTTTATGTCTTTAATTCTTTGTTTTGTTTTGTTTGAGACACAGTCTTCCTCTGACACCCAGGCTGGAGTGCAGCCTGTAGTGACCTCGGCTCACTACAACCTCCACTGCCCGGGTTCAAGCAATTCTCGTGCCTCAGCCTCCAGAGTAGCTGGGACTACAGGTGCCCGCCACCACACCTAGCTAAGTTTTGTATTTTTAGTAGAGACAGAGTTTCCCCATGTTGGCCAGGCTGGTCTCCAACTCCTGGCCTCAAGTGACCCACCCACCTGGGCCTCCCAAAGTGATGGCATTACAGGTGTGAGCCACCACTCCCGGCTGTTATGTCTTTAATTCTATTTTACTTACTAAAATTCCTCCATGAGACATACAGAGGTTCTCTTGGTTCCTGGTGAAGGTTGATATTATCCCATAACAGCTGAATATATACAAGTTTGCTATCCTGGGACAGAGATGACAGAGGAAGCTAAAAGAGATCAAAAGAAAATATTAGTATCCCAAGAATAACAGTTACCAGTGAATCTAGTGAAGCTTGGTTATACACACAGATTGAGTCCTTTTAAAATTCTGGACCTAAAATTCAGAGACAAAATTTTAATTTTTATTAATGTCTGATTACAAATGTTATTATTTTTTGAAGTAAAGGTTTCTTGGTGTAACTTTCTTTTTTTTTTGAGACGGAGTTTCGCTCTTCTTACCCAGGCTGGAGTGCAATGGCGCAATCTCAGCTCACCGCAACCTCCGCCTCCTGGGTTCAGGCAATTCTCCTGCCTCAGCCTCCTGAGTAGCTGGGATTACAGGCACGTGCCACCAGGCCCAGCTGATTTTTTGTATTTTTAGTAGAGACGGGGTTTCACCATGTTGACCAGGATGGTCTCGATCTCTTGACCTCGTGATCCACGTGCCTCGGCCTCCCAAAGTGCTGGGATTACAGGCTTGAGCCACCGCGCCCGGCCTCTTGGTGTAACTTTTAAAGAATGGGAGACAATTTGCTAACTGGCACAACAGTTACAGAAAGATTAATCACGATTACAGCAAATTTTAAGGTCAAAGAGCAAGAGTTTCTACTACCTTACCAAATAATTTTGTTTTGTCTACTATTACTTAAAATAAATGAGTCAAACTAGAGTTTATAGTACTTCAAGGAAAGAATTTATTTTATACCAGGTGTATGTTTGGGGTCTGACTGTCCATCAATATTCAACATTATAAAATAGGCCGGGCGCGGTAGCTCACACCTGTAATCCCAGCACTTTGGGAGGCCGAGGCAGGTGGATCACCTGAGGTCAAGAGTTTGAGACCAGCCTGGCCAACATGGTGAAACTCCATATCTACCAAAAATATAAAAATTAGCCAGGCGTGGTGGTAGATGCCTGTAATCCCAACTACTCAGGAGGCTGAGGCAGGAGAATTGCTTGAATCTGGGAAGTGGAGATGGCAGTGAGCTAAGATCACACCATTGTATGCCAGCCTGGGTGACAGTGGGAATCCGTCTCAAAAAACAAATAAACAAAAAAACTATGAAATAAAGCATTCTAGGAGCTCACTGTCTCTAATGGAATCAGGATCCCAGTATAAGTAGAATAGGGGCTTACAAATCAAACAGCCAGACTGTGACTTTGGCTCTCCGCTCCATCACCTATTAGGTATGTCACCTTACAGAAATTACTAAATTACTCTAACTTTTAATTATAACATCTCAAAAATATGGATAATATGAGTCCTTTCAAATAAGTACTCATATTATTTCATTTGAATTTTTAAATTGCTTTGAGAATTGCAGCTGGGAATAGAACAGTTAAGAATAACAGCTACCAGCCCAGCACAGTGGCTCACACCTATAATCCCAGCAATTTGGGAGGCTGAGGTGGGTGGACCACCTGAGGTCAGGAGTTCGAGATCAGCCTGGCCAACATAGTGAAACCCTGTCTCTACTAAAAATACAAAAATTAGCCAGGTGTGGTTGTGGGCGCCTATAATCCCAGCTACTCAGGAGGCTGAGGCAGGAGAATCACTTGAACCCGGGAAAAGGAGGTTGCAGTGAGCCAAGATCGCACCATTGCACTCCAGCCTGGGCAAAAAGAAGAAGTAGAAAAAAAAGAATAAAAGCTACCTTTTCTAGCTACCCTTGTAGATAGATACGACCTAATAACTGAATTCAGGCCAAGAAAATATATGTGGAAATATTATCTACAACTCCAGGAGCTGTCCCTTAAGAAAGAAGACATACTCTCCCCTCCATCCATTTTTCTCCTAACTGCTGGATAAAAAGTGGATGTGATAGTTTGGAGGGAATCAGCCATCCTGGACCAGAAGCACAACTTGGAAATGAGGGTTATGCATAGCTAAGCAAAAATATAGACAGATTTTAGGCTTCTAACACTTTACAATTCCAGGACTGCTTAACCAAACTTTTAAGTGAGAGAGAAATAAACTTGTCTTATTAAGCTACTGTTGTTGTATACTTTCAGGAGCTTGAAGTTAAGTCTCATCTACCCAATACTAATGTAAGTATAAAAGTTGGCACCCTACCTGTACACCTTCATTACAATGTTCAGATGTGAGGATAAGTCCTGGCAAGTTACTAGGAAGGTCCAAACGTCTGAAATACCAAACGAGGTTCCAGAAAATGATTGGATGTTGATTGATGAAAGAAGATGTATGAATCACCTGATCACCCTCATTTTCTAGCAAAGACTCAAGTTCTTTGCGAAGCACTAGAGGACTCAAGTAGGGCACAGAAACAGGGAGAGGATTGGGCCTTTTTCCTAAAGGATCCTTCAAAAAAATACAAAAAGAAATTAATATTATCTGTTTAAATCTGCATGCTCAAGAGTACTTCTCAATGAGATAATGCCTCTCTATTCTTTTTAAATCAGTTACTTCAGGATCATTGCTACCAGTTATTTCAGGACCATTGCTACATGCAGAATACCCTAATGAATGAAAACCTAAAAAAGAAAATACTTAAATACTGTTAAGTTAAATCATTACAAAAGAAAATTAATCAACAGGCTCTTTAAAACATACTCTCTATCACATTGAGAGCAATGGCCTGAATGTATTAGACTTTTTTTCAATTTTTATAAGAAATATTTGCATTTCAGATGATTTATAGTAATATGTGTATAAAAACTGTGTGATATTATCTTCCTCCTACAACTCTAAACTGATGGGCCAATCTTTCGTATTAACATTCTTTGTTGACTTAACTCACTTTTACAACTGATTGCAACAAAAACTGAAGGAATTTAAGAAATAGCATTTTTAAAATTCAAATGAAATAAGAAACGAAAAAAAAACCTAACCTAGACTTTTTGAGTTATGCATATTATAATCAGGATAAAATGTTTAAAATTCTCTCATTAACAGTGAGTCCCCCTCATGCCTACACTGTGGTCTCCAAAATCATTTCCCTCTAAATTGACCCATAGTTTCTTAGAGAAACGACTGATTCTAGGTCTGGGTAAGAATATATATAACATAAGCATGAAACATCTTGTTATATAAGAAAGCAAGAAAGCTTTTTAAAGATTACAAAAAAACTACTAGAGTTGTGTCAAAAGGACTAATAAGTTAACTTGTAGAGGCTTCTAGCTGACCAAAGAGAATAATATAAGCACCAACAAGGATAAAAACAGCAATAGATTTAAGGATAAATGTTTAAGGCACGGTGGTATGTGCCTGTACTTCCAGTTATTAGGGAGGCTGAAGCAGGGGAAGTTTCTGTTTATAAGGTATTCCTTACTATAAAAAAGAAATGACAGAATTAGACTATTATCATTTTATAGCTCCTAATAAATTATTTTATCTAGTTATTAAGGCATTAATAGCTACTGTTTGTGTCTCCTGATGCGAGGAACATATCACCACTGATGAAATTGTCTTATAAAAATAAACAAGCAAATGAACAATAAAACAAAACCCCCAAATCTGATCGAGGTTCTGGATACAAATCCAACTTTTATCATTGCAATCAGCAAAATCTGGATTATAGGAAACTATACTCTAACCAGTTTTACCAACAAATAAATTGCAAAGGGAAAAAAGAATCTACAGATTCAAAAAGACTAAAAACCATACCAACCAACTGTAATAAATGGACTTTATTTGATCCTGATTCCTCAAGCTACAAACCACACATATACACACACACATATGCATTTGACATTTTTGAGACAATCAGAAATTTGAACTGACTAAATAACTTGATAATATTATTTGGGAGTTTTTTTGTATGATAGAAGCAGTGTAGTTACATTTTCCTAAAGTCATCATTTAGGTACACATACTGAAATATTTACTAACAGAATTGTGATGTTTGAAATTTGCTTCAAAATAATCTCGAAAAAAAGAGAACTGAATGAGAGTATACATAAAAGAAGAATGGCTATACACTGAAAATTATCCAAGCTAGATGATGGGTCAAGGGACTCATTATATTGTTTCTTTTTGTACATATTTGAAATTCTCCACAATAAAGCTATCTGTTTATGGAAAAATCCTAATCTATCACTTTTCATGTAATTTTAAAAAGTCTACTACAGAAGAGTTTATAATATTCTACTATATACTTAGATGTGTATGCAGTAAAATTACAATGTTGTTACATACCACAACTTCCTGCAGACTGTTTGGAAGACTAACTGTTGAAATGCCATGAAACGGTCGCTGGGTAAAGTCAATATTCTGCAAGGGGCCTCCAACACTGTGACTTCGAGTCAAAGATACATTTCGCTTTGATAAACTATTAGGCACAGATGAAATTTTCATAGTTTGGACATCTCCACTGGCTCTCTTTATTTCATCACTTTGAAAAAAATGTAGAAGAAATGCTATGTTCATGTTGAAAAACAGTCTAAATCTGTAGAGCTAGAGTATTTTCTGCAATGGACCACGAGCCTACTAAATATATCTAAGAAGAATTCAGTGCCACCTTGTAAGAACTGCATTTTCTTCAGGCAGTTTTGTATAACTGGTCAGAAAAACAGGATGGAGTAGACAGTTCTGGTGAGGGGTGGGAAGATGACATATTGTACATATACAGGTATTACTTTAAAAAGACAAGTACCCATTCAGTTGCTTTACTCAAATATTATTTCATCTTTATTAAACAAAATTACCTAGAAGTATGCTACATGCAAGTAAGTACGTAAAAACACTGACAAGTATTTAATCTCTACTGGGCTGTGATCCACCTAAGGAGAGAGTCCCAATCATATTTACTTTTTTATTTTTAGAGCTTAGCATAATGTTTAGCATACAACAGAGTCTCAATAAATGTTTGATTCAATTAGTAGTTAAAGGTCAAGTGTACATTTCACAGAAAATAGTATTTCTCCTCTGAAAATTGGCAATGACTACATTAAAGGGGAATATTTTACTGTTGAGAAGTTTATTTTGCAAAAGACTACTATAAAATATTAAACTCAGTTCAAAAATGGTTTATCATCAGATTCATTCATTAGTTCTTTAAACACTACATGGTAATAAAAAGTTAGGATGTACTTTTAAATGCTAGAAACTTATGCTCACATGAGTCACGTTGTCTTTAGAGACAGAATTTTTACAAGGGTACCCCATTTCTTATTATATAAAGAAGTCTATGTACTCTTTGGTACCTTGGTTCAACTGCAGAGCCTGTTTCTTCAGTTATGGTCTGGTTATGTTTTGGGAAATCCATAAAGTTGATCAAGTCAGGTTCTGCTAAACTGGATACAGGTTTGTGCTCCAAGGATTCATTTGCCAGTGGAATGCTTCCACTTTGTAAACTGTCACCAGAAGTACTTGGTTTCAGGAAAAAGCTACACATGGAAAAGCGGGGGGAAAGAGCCTTTAACAATCCTCTAGTCTTCTAAATTCTATCATATTTAGAATCATTTTATGGATAAAGGAATCATTAATAAAATTATATATATTCCAGAAGGAAAATGCTACCCATTTCAAACACATACACACACACAAACTCTCTCTCTCTCTCTCACATTCCTGTTATCTTCCCCTCCTATGGTAAACCTTTCAAATAAAAGGCTGGAAGTAGTCCAACAAAAGATCTTTCCATTTTTGAGAACCACTAAAGAAAACTAGGAAGGAAGAGGGGAAGCAAAATATTTTATTCATTTCCTGACTTAAAAAAAAAAAAGTAAAGAGCTGCAGCAGCAGCATTTTAAGATATATTAATCTATATTGCTTATAATGCCCCTTTTTATCACTTATAAATCTCCATCTTGTTTCTAGTCATTTCTTCTCTGTTCATTGTTTTATTTCCATCTTATCTCTCTCCTTCTCTTTTTGGGTGGAGACTCAGGGAGGGAAGGGCCTTGCAAGGAACATTCGAGAATTTTCTGAGGTAATGGTAATGTTTTCTAAGGGTTTAATTTTTGCACAAATGCATGCATTTATTCTTCAAATGGAATGTTTTAAGATTTGTACATTTTGCTGTATAACAATTTATCTCAGAAGAAAGAAATCTGTCAATAAATAATGAGCTCTAGTTAATGATATGCATACCAAAGTCTTTGGGGGAGAAATGTATTAATATATCTTACCTTCAAATGAGTAAAAATTTAAGACAGATTGGTGGAGAGACAGACAGGTGATAGACTAAGTATAGTAAAGTGTAAATTGAAGGACGTAGGGGTAGAGATATTTGAGTGTTCATTGAAAAAAACTTTTAGGCCGGGCGCGGTGGCTCAAGCCTGTAATCCCAGCACTTTGGGAGGCCGAGGCGGGTGGATCATGAGCTCAAGAGATCGAGACTATCCTGGTCAACATGGTGAAACCCTGTCTCTACTAAAAAACTACAAAAAATTAGCTGGGCATGGTGGCGTGTGCCTGTAGTCCCAGCTACTCAGGAGGCTGAGGCAGGAGAATTGCCTGAACCCAGGAGGCGGAGGTTGCGGTGAGCCGAGATCGCGCCATTGCACTCCAGCCTGGGTAACAAGAGCAAAACTCCGTCTCAAAAAAAAAAAAAAAAAAGAAAGAAAAAAACTTTTAAACTTTGTTGTAAGCTTGAAATTTTCTATAACAACATATTCAGGGGACAGACTTAATAATGCTCCTTTATGCCCAATTTGAAAAATATAAAATAAAATGCTTGTCACAATAGCTTAAAAACACAATTAACTCAACAAAAAAGGATAGGACTTACAGAGAATAATTTAAACCAGTGTTAAAGGACATAAAAGAAGATCTGAAAAAAAAAAAAAAAAATACAGAGATATACCAGGCTCATAGATAAGACAATAATATTAGAAAAGTCCATTTTCCCCACGTTAATCTATAAATCTAATGCAATCTCAAGGAAAACTCTAGTTGTGTGTATGTCTGTGTGTGTGTATTTTTTGAAGACCTCAAACAATCTAAGAATTCATAGGAAAGAGTAAGCACACAAAATATAATAACAATAAAATCCTAGAGCAGGAACTCAACCTACTAACCAGATATAACACAAAGACCAACCGACAAAAACAATATGGCATTAAGAAAAACAGCAAGGAAATGCAGAACCAAGTGAGGTATACATGGGAACTGAAATATGATAAAGGTGACACCACATATCAGTGAGAAAAGGATCGGTTATTTAGTAGATAATATTGGGATAACTGGATTTTTATATGGAAGAAAAATAAAAGCTGGATCTCTACCATCATATATAAAAAGTAAAATCCAGATATATTAAAGACCTAAATATCAAAAGTAAAATATAAGCAGAAATGTTCAAGGAGAAAACTTTCACATTCTAGGTATAGGGAACAACTTTTAAAGCAAGATTCCAAAAGTACAAATTGCAAGGTAAAAAATTAATGGATAATGAAATCAAAATCAATGCTTTCTCTTCAAAAAATTAGTATCAATAATATTCAAGTCAAATCAACAGGAAAAAGAAACAAATAGAAAAATAGGCAATGAATATAAGGAGGCAATTCACAGAAAATGCTAGAATAGGCCAGGTGCAGTAGCTAAAGCCTGTAATCTCAGCACTTTGGGAGGCCAAGGTGTGGGGTGATCACCTAAGGTCAGGAGTCCGAGACCAGCCTGGCTAACAGGGCGAAACCCTGTCTCTACTAAATATACAAAAATTAGCTGGGAGTGGAGGACACCTGTAATCCCACCTACTCAGAAGCCTGAGTCAGGAGAATTGCTTCAACCCAGGAGGCAGAAGTTGCAGTAAGCCGATATTGTGCCATTACACTCCAGCCTGGGCAACATGAGTGAAACTCTGTCTCCAAAAGAAAAATTCTAGAATAACAAAATAATTAAGAGACACTCAAATCTGTCAGTATTCAAACTGCCAAAATTTAAAAAGTGATAATACCAAATGCTGGTAAGGCCATATAGAAATGAGAATTTCTGGGAGGCCGAGGCAGGCAGATCATGAGGTCAAGAGATCGAGGCC
>NW_022436982.1:14410830-14435139 GCF_009761245.1 Sapajus apella
AAAAAAAAAAAAAAAAAAAAAAAAAAGAAAAGATAAAGAATGAGAATTCTTGAGTACTACTTCTTGTGGGAGTGTAGCCATCTGGGAAGCAATATTTTGTGTTTACTAAAATCATGTATGAAAATGATCTCACTCCAAGGATTATTTCTGAGAGAAACTACTTCACAAGTCCAAAAGGGGATACGTATTGGGCAGTGCACTGCATTACCACAGTGATGTTTGTTGTAATAGAGAACTGAAAGCAATTGAAGTATCTAACACTAGAATAATGGATAACTACAAAGACATATTAAGTTACTGTAGGAGAACAGGCATAAACCAGATATACATATAGTAACTCAGATTTTAAACTGAGTAATAAAAATAAATAAATTGAGATATATATCACACTTAGCAGAGTCAGTGTCTTTGTAGAATAAGTGAATGAGGATGGGAATGGGGAAAGGAGAATAAATACAAGAAGGCCCTTGCACAGGCCAAAGATGATAGTGTGTCAGGAATTAAAGAGTATGATTTGACTTACCCCCATGCCTGAAGCTAAAAGAAAAACAGAGAAGAAACACCTCTACAATTAAATGTTTTTGTTTGTTTTTCAGATGGAGTCTCACTCTGTAGCCCAGGCTAGAGTGCAGTGGCACGATCTCAGCTCACTGCAACCTCCACCTCCTGGGTTCAAACCATTCTCTTACCTCAGTTTCCTGAGTACCTGAGACTACAGGCATGTGCCACCATGTCTGGCTAACCTTTTTTGTACTTTTTGTAGAAATGGGGATTTGCCATGTTGCCCAGGCTGATCTTAAACTCCTAACATCAAGTGATCCACCTGCCTTGCCCTCCCAAAGTATTGGGATTGCAGGTGTGCGCCATCGCACCAGGCCTAAATGTACTTTTTTTTTTTTTTTGGAGACAGAATCTCGCTCTGTCGCCCAAGCTGGAGTACAGTGGCGCAATCTCGGCTCACTGCAACCTCCGCCTCCCAGGTTCAAGCAATTCTCCTGCCACAGCCTCCTGAGTAGCTGGGACTACAGGCGCACGCCACCACACCTGGCTAATTTTTTTGTATTTTAGTAGAGACAGGGTTTCACCATGTTGCCCAGGCTGGTCTCAAACTCCTGAGCTCTGACAATCTCACTGCCTTGGCCTCCCAAAGTGCTACGATTACAGGCGTGAGCCACTGTACCCAGCAATGTATTTTTTTTAAAGCAGCTAAAGACAGAAAATAATAAAAAGTTCAATTTGTTCCATAAAACAAACAGTATAATCCCTTAGGTCAGCATAGTGTTACCAAACTCTCAATTATTGAATGTCTGATTATAGATCAGCTAGTCTCCTTTCTATTGCCTAGAATTTGGTCATTTCACTGCACAGAACACTGCCAGGAAGTGCAAGTGATAACAGAAGAGTTGAAGCCTTTTCTTCCCCCTTTGCTTCTTTTAAATTACATGCTCAAAGCAGTTTCAAACTCCTGGGTTCATGCAATCCTCCTGTCTCAGCCTTTCTAGTAGCTGCAACCACAGATGCAGACTCCCATGCCCAGCCAATTAAAAAAAATTTTTTTGTAGACACAGGGTCTTGCCATGTTGCCCAGGCTGGTCTTAAACTCCTGACCTCAAGAAATAATCCCACCTGGGCCTCCCAAAATGTTGAGATTACAGGCATCAGCCATGGCACCTGGCTGATAATCCTACTTTAAATAAAATGGAAAAGTAGGCTCCCACATTACTAGTATTCGTACTCAAATACTGAAGGTGAAGGACAGATAGGAAGGCAGACCTGGAGCATACCATGAATATTTCACTCTTCTCCCAGAACTCATTTCTTTTGGGGGTGCTTATTTCTTGAGGGAGCTTTTATAATACTAACCTTGCAGAACCTCTCAAATCTTTGAATTCTATATTGAGAAGAGGCAAGAAATTGCTTTTGCAGAATGGACAAGTTGTATTCAAATTTGAATCATCTGCTGTCCATCCAGCCATAATTTCTTCATCATAGACTAAAGCTCCACAAGTGGTACACTGTGAACAACTGGACATCAAAACCTAAAAACAGAAAAATGCAGACACTGAGAACCTCTAATAAAAA
This sequence comes from Sapajus apella, assembly GCF_009761245.1. Taxonomy (NCBI): domain Eukaryota; kingdom Metazoa; phylum Chordata; class Mammalia; order Primates; family Cebidae; genus Sapajus; species Sapajus apella. The sequence goes on from NW_022436982.1 coordinate 14,412,913, forward strand.
TTAATCTTAACAGGAATTCTCTTGAGATAATGGGATTTTATTTATTCCATTGATCAAATTTGGAATTTTTAACAGTTCTATTATTTCACAGGTAAACTACCAGTTCATTATTTTAAATAGGACATCAAACAAATTCAACAAAATGACTTACTTTATTATATATACTGTCCCCAAGGGTATAATAGAATCCTGTTAAATGCCAATCTGAAATAAAAATATGCTTACAGCTACTTTATCATGAACTGAATATAGAACTTTTACCTCCATTGCACAATTCTGATAGATGCTAGACATGCTGGTATTTTGAGAAGAACCATGATCTGATTTTTCAAGGTCTTGTCCTTTCATACCTCTTGGAAATGGAACTTCACCTACAAAGGAATAAACATCATAAAACCTTACACAAGGAATGACCCTATTTTTTGAAAATGTATGCCAAAGTATTTAGGGGAGACATATCATAAAGTCTGCAAATGTTTTTCAATTGGCTCAATATAAAAATGTATGCATACATAGAGATAAAGTTAACAACAGTTAATTAAATCTAGTTGGAAAATACATGATCGTTCATTATGCAATTCTTTCAACTTTCAGGACATTTGAATTTTTTTTTTTTTTTTTTTTTGAGATGGAGTCTTGCTCTGTCACCCAGGCTGGAGTACAAATGGCATGATCTCGACTCACTGCAACCTCTGCCTCCCAGGTTCAAGCGATTCTCCTGCCTCAGCCTCCCAAGTAGCTGGGATTACAGGTGCACGCTGCCACAGCTAGCCAATTTTTTTTGTATTTTAGTAGTGACAGGGTTTCAATGTGTTGCCCAGGTTGGTCTCGAACTCCTGAGCTCAGGCAATCTATGCGCCTCGGCCTTCCAAAGTGCTAGAATTACAGGTGTGAGCCACCACACCCGGCCCAGACATTTGAAATTTTTATAATAAAAAGTCAAAGAAAAAGAAAAGAATTATAATTTTAAAAAGTAATATGGACGGCCGGGCGCGGTGGCTCACGCCTGTAATCCCAGCACTTTGGGAGGCCAAGGCGGGTGGATCATGAGGTCAAGAGATCGAGACCATCCTGGTCAACATGGTGAAACCCCGTCTCTACTAAAACTACAAAAAATTAGCTGCGCGTGGTGACACGTGCCTGTAATCCCAGCTACTCAAGAGGCTGAGGCAGGAGAATTGCCTGAACCCAGGAGGCGGAGGTTGCGGTGAGCCGAGATTGCGCCATTGCACTCCAGCCTGGGTAACAAGAGCGAAACTCCGACTCAAAAAAAAAAAAAAAAAAAAAAAAAAAAAAAAGTAATATGGAGAAAGAAACTTCAATGACACAGCCTAGGGATTCTCAAACTCTTGTATATGTCTGATTCACCCAGAGAGAGCTGCTTAAAAAATACATATCCCAAGGCTCCACCTCACAAATTCAGTCTCAGAAGTTTTAGCGTAAGGCTTGGACACTTGCATATATTTTAAAACAATTTCCCCAGATTATTCTGATGCATGCCAAAGTTTGAGAATTAATGATATAGCCCACAAATATATACAACCAAAAGCAAAGGCAGTAGGTGATCACAGGAGTTATAAATCATGCAAGATCAGAATAGATGGTAAGGCAGCTAGTATTAAAAATGTCTCAGTCATCTCAACAAATGGGGCTTGTTGGGGAGCAGGGAAGTTATAGGCATCTAAATTAAAGTAAGTGAAGACAGGCCAGGTTCTGTGGCTCACACCTGTAATCCCAGCACTTTGGGAGGCAGGGGCAGGCAGTCTGCTTGAGCCCAGGAGTTTGAGACCAGCCTGGGCAACATGACAAAATCCTGTCTCTTAAAAAAAATTTTTTTTAAATAAAAATAAATTTTTAAAAAAAGAAAGCAAAGACTATTATGAAGCAAACGAAGAAAGGAAAATCCTTCCCCATACCTGTTGGATAATGCAGTTTTCCTACATCTCCACTACTGCTGCTACTGCCAAGGCTTGTGTTGCTCTGGGTAAGTTCACTGGGGACCAACCCTGAGATACTTGTGTTAGGCGACATATTCTCCCCCAAAATATGGTCTTCGAGGCCAGCTGGGAAGCTGTAGTCTCTACTAGTTTCTTCCTTTAATTGAAAAAAATAAAATTCCACATACATGAATAATACCTTCTCCAATGGGAACATACTCACTCTACCCTTTTCAGAAAACTCTATAATCCTTAAACAAATTATCCCCCCATTTTTCAAAACCATGAATTGGAACTTCCCTTCCACACTCTAAGACACTCAAGCCATAAGCAACAATACTTTAAGAAAGATCATGTTGTGCCTCAGGTGCATGTGGGAGGTCTGGGTGTCTCTCAATATTCAATTGTATAAAATAACAGTATTCTAGGGAGCTCACTGTCTCCAATGGAATTGAGGATCCCAGTGCAAGCAGAGTAGGGGCTTCTGAGTCAGCCAGCCAGAGTATGACCTTCTTCATCACTATTTATTAGGTATGTAACCTTACAGAAATTACTAAACTTCTCTAAATTTTAATTATGTAATCTGAAAATATGGATAATATGAGTTGTTTCAAATAAGGCTGTTGTGATCATTTCTGCTGGGAATATGAATGTTCAGAATAACAAATATCAATATTAGAGGCACAAAACATGAATAAAGTTTCAAACACTGTAGTTCTTAACTACGTAAGTGATTGTTGAAGCTTTACATGGAAAAACATTTCAATAATCAGGTTTTCTGCGTAAAAATAAAAGATTTGTGTCTTGTTATAAAAATCATGTTAAATGATTTTTAAAAATTAAATACAGTTAAGTAAAACAAGGAATAAAAAACATTTGATACCAACAGTCAGCGAATAAAATCAAAATCTTGATATATAGCCTTCTAGTCATTTAAAATATACATATAAAATCATATAATAAATCTTTACAAATTAGAATATTGTTAACTTGTACTTCTTATATAACTATTTTAGTGTCAGTAAATTTTCTTCTAATTATTTAAACCCCTGTGAACTCATTTGTTTTACTGATACACTATTACATACTTACTAACTCCCCTGTTGCTTAAACATTCAAAATGTTTCAAATATTATATAAATTACATTGGTAAATTCCTCTATTTTTATATATACCTCTAATTATTTCCTTAAACTCTGGATGAGTTATAAACATTTTATAGGCTTCTTATTCATTCTTTTATTTGTAAATATTTATTAAGTATATACTATTTGTCTTTTGCCAGGTATTGCTTACTGGTGCCAGGGCTACTACAACAATGAAAAGACAAGATCAGATCCACGGTGACTTGGAACTTACAGTGTCATATACTCCAAGTTCAAATAACCCTGTGGAATGTATTTTTATTTTTAACAGATAATTTTTTGGGGGGCGGGAGAGGGGAGATAGGGTCTCTGTCACCCAGGCTGGAATGCAGTGGTGTGACTTCCTATCACTGCAACCTCTGCCTCCTGGGCTCAAGCTATCCTCCCACCTCATCTTCCAGGGTAGCTGGGACTACAGGTGCATGCCACCATGCCCAGTTAATTTTTGTATTTGTAGTATAGATAGGGTTTTGCCATGTTGCCGAGGTTACTCTCAAACTCCTGGGCTCAAGCAATCTGCCCACCTCAACCTCCAAAAGGGCTGGGATTAGACGCATGAGTCCTCATACCCAACTTCGATAAAATTTCAAAAATAAAATGAAGGCCGGGTGCATTGGCTCATGGCTGTAATATCAGCACTTTGGGAGACCTAGGAACACTTGAGCCCAGAAGTTCAAGACCAGCCTGGGCAACATGGCAAGACCCTATCTTTACAAAAAATAAAAAATTAGAAGGCATGGTGGAGCAATCAGGAGGCTGAGGCAGGAGGACTGCTTGAGCCCAGGAGGTCAAGGCTACAGTAAGCCACGTCTGTGCCACTGTACTCCAGCCTGGGTAACAAAGCAAGCCCCTATCTCAAAAAATAAAATAAAAATAAAATAAAATGATACACTTTTTTTTTTCTCATAATGCCAGGTTAAGACACTTTGGAAGCTATTTTATTTTGCCTTCCCTTGACTGATTTGATAAGCTCTTTAAATACAAAATAGTTAATTTATAATACCCAATACTACAATTTTAATTCAATTATTATTTTGCCTATAAAGTTTTCCTTCAAATGGTATAAAAGTCTTATTTGTCTAATTTCTTTTCCCATGTCTCTAATTCTGATTTAGACCTTTAATAACCTGAAATTGATTATCTTGAAAGTGTATGATATTTTAAGCTTTCATGCCATTTCACATTATTCTTTCAGATATACTCTTCTGACAATCTTCTTACGGCTTTAACCCCAAATGTCAAATGTATCCTTCAAATCCCAACTTACATATCACCTGCTTTGGTTTTTTTTCCTGGATAGCCCCCAACATGAACCTCTTTTCATATATTGCTCTTTGGTTTCTTCTCCTGAGATACTGCTTCTACAGTAAGAGCCTGGACTCTGGAGCCAATCTCCCTGACTTCAAATCATATTTCCACCATTCCCTAGTTATGTCATCTTGGGAAGCTAATTAGCCTCTCTGAATTTCATATATCATCTACAAAATCAGGATAACCATAGTATCATCCTCATGGAGTTGCTATGAAAATTAAATACCATGTTTGTATATATTCATATATAAAATAGACATATAGCTTATAACAGTACCTAGGACATACTGTTAAAAAATGACAGCAACATATAGATATCTGCCTTTTCTACTAAAGTACTCAAATATTATACAATTCTTTGCATACAAGGTGACATTTCCATTTTTTTCTGTAAAACAAGCAAAATTTCCCCACTTTCATTTTCATCAAAAGATCTAATGATTAACTACTCTATTTATAATGCTTTTTAAAGACAATTATGTTTATCATGTAGTATGAAATCTATGGATTAAGCTGCAGCTTGACTTCACATGTATTAAGGAGATTACATAGGTAAAAATTATTTTAAAAGTGATTGCTACACAAATATAATATGGCATTTTTATTAACTTCAAACGCTAATCATTAGAAGTTTCAAAAAAATAAACAATGTTTTAGTTTAGACTAGTCTATGGAATTATAAAGTAATCCTGATATTCTATTTCTACATTATCAACTTCTTTACATGTATGTTCAAGTTACTTCAAGAAAGAAACCAAATATGCATAATTTTAAAATATGAAAACCAAAGTTACCAGAACTCTATTAATAATCCCTCACATATTTTTTAAAAGATATACAGACACTCCAGTATCAGATAGACTATACAAAATATAAAAACCAAAGTTATCAGAAATCAGCCAGGAAAAGTGGCTCATGCCTATAATCCCAGCACTTTGGGAGGCCGATAAGGGTGGATCACCTGAGGTCAGGAGTTTAAGACCAGCCTGGCCAACATGGCAAAACTTTGTCTCTACCAAAAATACAAAAATTAGCCAGGCTTGGTGGCACAACCCTGTAGTCCCAGCTACTCAGGAGGGTGAGGCAGAAGAATCGCTCAAACCTAGGAGACGGAGGTTGCAAGGAAGCCAAGATCACGCCGCTGCACTCCAGCCTGGGCACAGAAATCTCTTAATAATAATACATATATTTCTAGAAAGATACTATAAACATTCCAATAGCAGATAGACTACACACATCAAGCTTTCTTACCTCATCATCTGAGTAGCTGTAGGCAGATGCAACAGCTACCCACATCTTACTGGCTACTGTCGCTGCTTGTTTCATGCCAGATTTTAGGACATCTATCTTGGGCCCTGAGAGTATATTATCCAGCTTTAATCCTGACAAAGAATTTACTACAGAACCCAGTGAGCCATGCGGTGAAGAACGCACTAGCGCTGACAAAGAAGTTGAACGTTCTTTATGAGTTCGAGAGGGGGTTTGCTGCTTGAAACGCCCAGCAAAAGTTTTAGACCTGGACACTGCAGGTGAGCTCTTTTCACTTTCAGGATTTTCCTGTGCTGGTGAACCATGATCTAAAGGTAGGCTTGATCTCCTCTCTAGAGCATGAATAAATGTAGCAGTCATGCCAGACTCCCTGTTTTCCTCTCCGTGTAATTCCATACTAGAAGATTTACTACCTAGGGGGCTTTTTAGGTTCATATAGCTTTCTATTTCATCAGCCAGATTACGTGCAATAACTGGAGAAAATAACTTATCTTCAGAAACAGTAGTTTTTTCCCCTGTACATTCAGTGGCTAAAAGAGACAAAGGATCTAGTCCGGTTTCAACATCTTCCCTCTCAACCGCCTTAGCAATACCATATAAACTACTTCTCTTATTCTTCAGATCTCTGGATCCTATTTTCAAGTCTCTGGACTGATTACTGGCACTATCACTGAGTAGACTCTCATACGTATCCTCTGTTGCAGTAGTTTTAGCTATGTCATCAACCACAGGCTCAAGGAGTTCTTGGCTTTCCTCAAGTATCTCTGGCACCAGAGGTGATCTGTGCCCAGGATTCCAAGTGCTTTCAGACACACAAGTCCTACTATCAGGTAGGTGACAGCTAACATTCTCAAAGCTATGGGTTCTTGCGTTATGAAGTGGAGAAGTCTTAGGGCATGTCAATGCTGCCGTGAGAATCTTGGCATCTGCTCCCATCATGATAGCCATTTCACTTGAATTCAAATCCAGACTACTCTTCTTAAGCAACATTCCTGCTCGACTTTCAGAACTAAAACTACAACTCCTCTCAGGAAAATGCTTTTGTCTTTTTTCTGCTCTAACACCATTCTTCTTGAGATTAGTAGCTTCACCAAAGACTGCATCTTCTACTGGATCTTGAGTAGAAAACAGCACATTTGATATACTACCTAAAAGTGAAAGCAAAAATATTAACAATGAATCTCTATTTTCCAAGCTAACTTTTATTAAAATGTTCACTGTTTTCCTGATTACAAATGTGACATATACACAGAATAAAAGACCCAGAAAATTCAGAGGCGATAAAGAAGGTATTTTTTAAAAAGTACCCTGGAAAAGCTATTTAAACCATTTTAATGTATAACCTGTCTTTCATCCTGTATGTATATAAACACCCATTTAAAAAAACAAATCATGCAATATATGATAGATGGATATGTCTGTGTTGTTCACTAAAACACAGAAAAAGAAAGAATCTCTTACATCTTAGTTTTGTACCCATTCAACAAATACTTGCTAGGAATCTACTCTGCAAAAAGCAAATTTGTAATTGTAGAGGAATTGTATATTTGCTATACTCACAGCCCTACTACTGTAAAGTAAAAGAATCCGGAATGGAATGCTTAGCGCTGGCAAATCTAAGAAAGCTGGCTGGGCGTGGTAGCTCATGCCTGTAATCACAGCACTTTGGGAGGCTGAGGCAGGCAAATCAGGAGGTAAGAAGTTTGAGACTGGCCTGGCCAACACGGTGAAACCCCGTCACTACTAAAAATACAAAAAATTAGCTGGGCCTGGTGGCAGGCACCTGTAATCCCAGCTGCTCAGGAGGCTGAGACAGGAGAATCACTTGAACCCCAGAGGCAGAGGTTGCAGTAAGCTGAGATTATGCCACAGCACTCCAGCCTAGGCAACTGCGACGGTTTGAGGCTCTTGTCTCCACCAAAAAAAAAAAAAAAAAAAAAAAAGGCTGATAAAATCTGAGTGGTTAAAAAATAATCCAGATATATCCACTTCTTCAACAAATATCTAAACACCTACTAATATCCACTATATGAGGTGCTAAGAATACAAAAGCAAATAAAACAGAAATAATCTCAGCCTTCATAGAAGTTGGTCTTATTTGATCATATAAAGCAAAAACATGCTAGTGGCCATAGAGGCTTCCCTCAGCTTTGGAAGAAGCAAGCAGACTTCTGCTCTTTGCTACCATGTAATTTGCTTCACTCCAAGACCAAAAGCTATTATTTCCTATTTGAATCATTATTAGAACTTAAGTCTACCTGTTACAGACTGAATGTTTGTGTCCCCCAAAATCCACATGTTGAAATCCTAATCCCCAATGAGACAGTTATTAGGAGACAGGGCCTTTGAAAGATAATTTGATCATGAAAGTGGAACCCTGATCAATGGGATTAGAGCCCTTCTAGAAGAAAACCCTGAGAGCTCTCTCCTTCTCTGCTGTGCGAGGATACAATAAGAAGCTAGCAGTCTGCAACCTGGAAGAGGGCCCTCTGCAGAACTCACCATGCTAAAACCCTAATCCTGGACTTTACAGTCCCTAGAACTATAAGAAAAAAATTTTCTTCTTTCTTTTTTTGTTTTGTTTTGTTTTGTTTAAGTTAGGGTCAGGCCAGGCCCAGTGGCTCACACCTGTAATCCCGGCAATTTGGGAAGCTGAGGCAGGTGGATCACCTGAGCTCAGGAGCTCAAGATCAGCCTGGGCAAAATGGTGAAACACTGTCTCCACAAAAAAAATAGAAAAATTAGCCAGGCGTGGTGCCACTCACCTGTAATCCCAGCTACTTGGGGGACTGAGGTAGGAGAATCCTCGATTGCTTGAGCCCAGGAAGTCGAGGCTGCAGTGAGACATGACTGTGCCACTATACTCCAGCCTAAGTGACACAGTGAGACCTGTCTCAAAAACTGTGTAGCAGCCTGAAAATTTCATATTTAGGATTCTCATTTGTGTTTACTTTCCTTTGTTTTCTTTTTATCAGTGCCTTTTACTGTAGTCACATCATATGTTGTATTAAAAAGCATAATGTCTGGGAGCTTCAAGGAAGAAGGCTGTCTTAGATAAGATCTTTTAAACCTCAAGATTGATTTCAAGGTTCTTTTTAATCTTTCAAGTTAGTACTAAAAATCATATTTATATCAATTAATCAGAATAAGCATTTAGAGATATTCTTTTTAAGCCTTAATGGGAATTAAACTAACCTATTTTACAACTCAAAATATGTACCTGCTTTAAAGGCTGTTCCCAATATTTGAGAAACAAATCTTTGCAAATATTACTGGTTTTCATAGTACTTCCAGAAATTTAACAGCATATTTTATTCAATTTAAAAAATATTCGCTATATTGACAAAAGTCCCATTATCCTTGCCCTTCATTCTTAACAGGAAAATAAGGTAAGTTAAAAGGGAAAGTAACACAAAAGTCCACAGACCATGTCCAGTTCAATATTCTTAGGGGATTCTAAGCCTGTGATGAAGAAAACTCTTCACTCTATTTCCCCAGCATCTTTGCTATCAAGAGGTTAGGAAAATGGGATCTGCAATGTGTTTTTCAATTATTTTCTCAAAAAACCTCTAGCCCCATCTCTTGAGCACTACCCAAAAATGTAGTGAGTGAAACTTGGAGTCACAGTAAATACAAAGAGAAAAGACTTTAAGAACAAGGAGTGCTTTTATATTGGTTTAAGAATCTGAACTAATTTCTGTAAAGTCACACAATAGATACATTTTCAGACAAGAGAGTCAACTTTAGAAAAGTGAACTGTAGCCACCGCTAATGAACAGCAAAGGATGCAGGTCAATTTCATTGTCTTTTAAAATCATATACTTAGAGGTCAGGTGCAGTGGCTCACACCTGTAATCCCAGCACTCTGGAAAACTGAGGCGAGTAGATCAGGAGGTCAGGAATTCAAGACCAGCCTGGCCAGAATGGTGAAACCCTGTCTCTACTAAAAATACAAAAACTAGCCAGGCGTGGTGGCGGTGCCTGTAATCCCAGATACTTGGGAAGCTGAGGCAGAGAATTGCTTGAACCCGGGAGGTGGAGGCTGCAGTGAGCTGAGATCCCACCACTGCACTCCAGCCTGAGCAACGATTCCATCTCAAAAAAAAAAACCAAAAATCATATACTTATATGTGTGCCATAAGACTCTTGGAAGGCCTACAACATAAATGAAAGTAGAAAACTACTTTCATGGGAGTCATGCACGCAGAGTTATTTATTACAATCACAAATAAGAAGTGGCTTGGGGTACCTATAACAATGGCCAAAACTAAAGCCCCACTGGCATATCTGTGTAGAGGGGAAATGATGTGAATCTTTGTCTTCCACTTCCCTTCACTGATAGGAATTAGCCTGCCATTCATAAGCCCTCTGGGATTTGATCACATCACTGCCTCTCTGTTCATGATGCATACAGGAAGCCCTACAAGTACACTCTCTCATTATCCACAATGAGAAACAGTGGCCAAATGGAGAACAGTCACCACAACAGGAAAGGGTATTCCAAATAACAACTAAATATACCAAATACTCCTTTTAAAAGTCAAACACATTTAAGTAAAAATATTTTCAATTTCTTTAGCCTATTTATAGAATTCGAAAGTCCCTTCTGGCTCTTTAGCATGTTCATTACAACTAGGTAAACAATTTAATGTCATTTAAGATACATATGTGTGTATAGAAGTATATTTTAAGTATTTAATAACCAAAATGTAAAGACTCACCAGTGCTACATTTCCTGCTGTTGATATCAAATATACCAGATGGAACTTTCACAATACTGCTGCCCCATGCAGGAGGTTCAGTAGGACTGTGAGGCTCTGGACTCGGTTGTGAATGTTTTGCCACAATAGCAGAGGCATCACACACCTCTGGAAAAAAATATTTGGATGTTATCCTTCCGACTTTTGCCAATATTAAACAGAAAGCATATATTGATTTTTATATAGTATGTGTGTTTTCTCCAATAGTGTGTCTATTTTACTTCAGACACAAAGTAAAATAGACTGTATCTGGTTTATTTTACGCCATAAATGCTGCCAGTATTAACTGAAATAAATGCTTTGTTTTAGTATTCAATAATCCTAACATGAATGTTCTTTAGTGAATCAATTAAGTCTCTCTGGCCTTCAGTTCTCCTTCTCATCACTTGGCCAGTAGGAAAGGGGCTTGCTTCTCCATAATTCTGGAGTATAAAATAAGTAACATCAAAGAAAGTGCACTTTTCTGAAAGCGAAGAGGAAGAACATCTTATTCTATAAGCCAAAATATTCCTCTATATTTTCATGAAATGATTCCAACAAATTATCTCTACCTTAATGAGTCCTATAAAAACTGGGAAAACCACAGACTACTTTTTTTTTTTTTTTTTTTTTTTTTTGAGATGGAGTTTCGCTCTTGTTACCCAGGCTGGAGTGCAATGGCGCGATCTCGGCTCACCGCAACCTCCGCCTCCCGGGTTCAGGCAATTCTCCTGCCCCAGCCTTCTGAGTCGCTGGGATTACAGGCACACGCCACCATGCCCAGCTAATTTTTTGTATTTTTAGTAGAAACGGGGTTTCACCATGTTGATCAGGATGGTCTCGATCTTTTGACCTCGTGATCCACCCGCCTCGGCCTCCCAAAGTGCTGGGATTACAGGCTTGAGCCACCGCGCCCGGCCCCCCACAGACTACTTTTAACCCATGAATGAAAACTATCCACCTATATATTTAAAGGACTGCTAGTGAAAGAGCATTTTAAAATTAAAAAGGGCACTAAAATAGAAGTTTTGATGACTCAAAATTTAGTCCTGGTTCTGTCAAAAGTAGCTATGTAATTCTGGCAAATGCCTCAATGGGTCATACTTTCCTGCAAAATTAATGGCTGACCTACAGAATCTCTAAAGGTCTCTTATGGCCAGGTGTGGTGGCCCACAACTGTAATCCCAGCACTCTGGGAGGCAGAGGCAGGAAGCACTCTTGAGCTCAGGAAGTCAAGAGTAGCCTGGGCAACATGGTGAGATCTTGTCTCTACAAAAAATTTAACAATTAGCCAGGCATGGTGGCATGCGCCTGTGGTCCCAGCTGACAGGGGGCTGAGGCAGGAAGATCCTATGAGGCCAGGAGATCAGGGCTGCAGTAAGCCATGTCTCGCCACTGCACTCAACCTGGGCAACAGAGCAAGACCCTGTCTCTAAAAAAAAAACATAAAGAAAGAAATAAAGGTCTCTTAAACTTCAGAGACTACCGAAATCTACCTTATATAACAGTATGTAGCATCTTAAGAGCCAGACCTCACATTTGTGAAAATAATCATCAAAGCTATCAACTAAGATAAACTTTTAATTAATACAGGTATTATTCTAAGTAAAGTTCATAAATATCAGTATTTAACCTTCTGTTTGCATTTCTGTTTTAGTTATCAATTCTTTTGCTGCTTGTTCTTCAGGCACATGAATTTCTGCATCATCCTTTATAAGTTCATCCTTAGACCCATATCCTTGGTCAGACTGACCACCTGTTAAAAAGAATGCAGGCTTACACATAAATGTTTTCATATACTTATAATTCATATATAAAATATCAAAATAAAATTCCACTGATCTACACAACTAAAGTTAGAGAAAAGGAAGACAAGAAAGCACACAAGGCACACAGAACATTTTAAAAATAATGATAAGCACCAAAGAACAGTAGAAACAGGAACATCAAAGACTAAACACATTTGGAAGCACTAAATCTTAATTTCTTCATCTGTAAATTAAAAAGATTTAGACAAGATGTTTGGAAAAGTCTCTTTTGGAGAGTGTCTACAGAATGCTACCTTCTATGTAAGAATGAAAAATACATATATCTGCTTCCTTTTGCAAAAAGAAATGCAGGAAAAATAAACTAGAAAACAGTAAATATGGTTACCTACCAGGGTTGGGGGAAAATAAGATGAAATGAATAAAGAGGCAGAAAACTTCTCTATGTATGGCTATGGTATTGCTTTTATCTTTGCAGATTTAATATACTTCTGCATGTTAAAAAAAAATAAAATCAGTAAGATAAAGGGGGTACAACTGAATGCAAACAGAAACAAATGAAGCCAACTGTATATCACATGAATAACCACACTGAAAGGGCCAGGGGAGGACAAATTCAAGTAACTTTTGAACACATTATTTTGAATATTTACACTAAGCCTATGAGTAATCATCAAATCCTGAACTGCCTAGTGGGTTTGTTTTTCACAGAGAAATGAGTGTGACAATTCTGAAATTATTTTTTATGTACAGTACACATCTTTTCTAGCTTAGGAAAAAAGTTGAGAAGGAGTAACACCATGGTAACAGTGAGCTGAAATCTTAGCTTCCAAAATCGAGTCCCCATAAAAAAGAACCAGGAATTCCTGAAGAAATGGCTGATTCTAGAGCTCAGATAGAGAAGGTACAAGATTGAGCCGGAACAGTCTGTTGTGCCAAAAAGGTAGTGTTCAGAAACATGATAGGAGAATATCTAATGGACATAAAAACCAGCTTACAGGAGTTCCCACTGGCCAACACAGGGATAGTTTGAAGATCAAATAAGGACAGTCATGAATTACACTTCAATGAATAAAATAGGAATCCAGGAATCCGTACTCATAATAAATAAGAAAAAAAGGAAAGAATGGAGAATTTTCTGTATACTAGAATATCATCTTCTAAAGGAGTGACAGAGTTGGCAAAATCACTACTTTTAGCCATCATAGTAATCACTGGTTCAGGCAAGCATCATCAATGGATATCAAATTTAAAAGAGAAAGTGTCATGAGAAAGGATACTAGCACATTGTCACAGAGTGTCCTTTCAAAAATAGCTTTTTATCTGAGAGGGAAAAAATATTATAGTAACTATCTACAGAGAAACCAGACAATAGTGAGACCAGGTGATCCAAATCAGTATCACCGATGATGGTCTGACAGACTGTGTGTGCCTGTAGGATGTGATAACCTGAGAAGGATTCAACATCATTTATGTAGCAAACCCATGGATGTATAATCTAATCACTAGGAAATAGCAGACATACCCAAATTAAAGAACATTTCACAAAATAATTAAAATGAATTCTGCAAAAAGGCCAAGGTCATAAAAGATTTTTTTAAAGGCCAAGGAACTGTGCCAGGTTAAGGAAGACTAAAGAAAGGCAGTTAAATTACCACAAGGAACATTAGGACAAAGGACAAATTTGGAATATCAACTATAAAGTAGTATATCAATGTTTTCTTGAATTTGGTAACTAAAGTATGGTTATATATAAGAGAAAACACCACTGAAATAGTAAGAGGTAAAAGGGCAAGATGTATGTACCCTGCACATATGATTTAGGAAAAAGAAATGGTATGTATATGCATAAAGAATGAAAATAACAAAGCAAATGTGGCAAACTAAAAAGCAGTGAATCTAGACAAAAGATACGAGAGTTTTCTGTATTATTCTTGCAACTTTTCTCTAAGTTTGAGATTATTTCAAATATTTTAAAAGTCTGCTTTGACTTTAAAGTTCTATCATTTAAAATCAAAACTAAGATCAGGCACTAGAGAAATCAGCATAAAGATGTCAATGTCAATAAAAGGCACATAAAATAACATACGAAGTACCTCCATTTTCCATCACTTATTACACTGCCACCCAGACTCTGGGTTTGCATTTTATAACAAAAGAATTAAATGTCTTTAAATAATATTACTTAGAATGACTAACTTCAGTCACATTTTTACTGGCTCCCTCAAAAAGTCTGGTAAAGCAATATTGTTCTATGCAATAAACACTAGGCTGGGACCTGGCTAGATTAAAACCAAACATGCCCCTAACAGCTAAATGACTCTGTATCAGGTACCCAGTGGAAAGATTTCATAAGATAGTCCTTAATGAAATGAGCAACTTAAGCACCTGGGCTGAAGACTCCAAAAGCATCAAATGGCATCATGAGAAGTTCTACAGAGACACACCACCACTGAGAATTCACTATGTGGAATTCAGTCATCTGAAATGCAGCTAAAATATATAAGGGGGACCTGAAGGTTCTCACCCAACTATTGAAGTCTTTATATCAATTACTCAGGATTATTAGGAGACTGGTATTTCCATTAAAGGAGTAAATTGCCTCTATGATGAGATAGACTTAAAAATCTGAAGGAATGGGGGAAGGTATTTATGTATTACTATTACTATTCCTGGAAAACTGGTTTCATAAGAAAAAAATTTTTTTGTTTTTTTTATATATGAATCTCATGTCCTCTACAAGTATCAGCAAAAAATGCTAGAGGAAATAAAATAAGGTAGCTTTAAAATAAATGTTTCATAAAAATTCTTATTTGTTAATATAATATACAAACATGACAGCAAACTGAGGAAGTTTATTACAAACAGAATTGTAATGTATAGCTTTATGTTGACTTTCAATTATTTACACATGCTCCTGTAATTACAGGAAGGTTGCTTTTAGCATAATAATTCAGTAGAACAGTTTTGGAAAGAAATAACCACACCACCTCAACAGCTGAAACAATTAATTCTTCAATGCTTTTAACACTATTTGTCACAATGATGCTACAAACCAACCTCAAAATAAGAATTTTAGCAAGGCCTAATATATCTTCAAATAAGATAAAAAATATGCTTTGCAAATGGACCATTAAAAAAGAAAGTTAGTTTGATATTTTCAATAGAGTCTATATATGATTACATTTATCTGAAGGAGAAAGGCAAGAAAATAAAAACTGTTTACCATTCATAACAATACTTAAAATACAATGAAAGTCTTTCCCCCACCCTTGCATGTCAGCAAAATTTAACCTAATAAATGGGAAATTACCTGATGTGGTTAACAGTCAAGGGTAGAATTAATGCACACGTGTATCCATAGCTTCACGTCATACAAGTCTGTCTGCACCCCACACCATGACAGCCAAGGACAAATGCAGCACCAAGAAACAGCACAGAGCAAAAAGCAAAGCAACAAAGAGCAGAGAAAAGGAAACTTCAGTCATTGAGACAAGTTCAGAAGCACAGGAATTAGACCCAGAATTCTTTTTTAAAGGAAGGCTTGAAATATTAAAAACAACCACAACAAAAAAAACAACACAAGAAGAAGGATGTGCAACACATATATATCTGCACGATGTGCTACTTTAACTATACTTATTTCTAACTTCAGAGGACAGGGGTTATTCCCATGGTTATGTACATAAAAGCAGCTTCAGTAGCTCTCAGATCTAAAAAAAACCGTAACTTAAAGAGAATGCTTTTCCTCATGGTGTGACTTCCTTCCTTTCCTTTTTAATATTCATAAAGTTTTAAGATATATTTTCTATTTAATTAAAAAAAGATTTGCAAGTTGTGTCACTAATTTTGAAGTTCCTTAGCTCACAATTCCTAATTATAGCATACATGTTCACAAATTAATGATGAACAAAAACAAAGAAGCATCATGCTAGAGCACTGCGCACAGAACTACCATACTAATTCTGTACTATAGGAAATAAAGAAAAGTGATCTGCAGACTTGTATTGCTTCTCTTCTACTTTTAAAGTACTAAAAGTAAAGTGCTTCTACTACTTTTAAAGTATTCATGTCACACAAATTCAAGAAGGGAAGAAGCTTTTTGAAAAAGGAAAGATTAAACATGAGAGTAAGTGAAGAGTTAGTAAAATCTGTATTTTAGTACCTGTGCTAGAGTGATTATCAATGGACTCAAGCCTGATTAAATCTCTGACGAAGACTGTGTGCTCCCCATTGTTAGCATCATTAGAACTATCCACGCTACCGTGGCTCACCGTGTCCCCATCACTTCCACCTGTGACATTCTGAGGAGCTAAAGATAAGGACAATAGCAGTTCAGTAACTCATGCATTGATAATCTCTTAAATTAAACATGAATGACCCACAGTTCAGTTATAGTCGCAGAACACTTTCTAAATTTCTAGAAAAAACAAAAACAATTTTGGACTAAGATAATCTGTCTTCAATTGTATATGGAAATGTCCACCACAATTTAAGTTTTCTACTTCACATAGCTAAAAATTCAAATGCCTATAAAGCTCATGGTTCAGCAAGAAAGTATACTTCCAATCACATGTATTACCTGATATTGAGGAGACCTGTGATTTTTGCACAGTCTTTTTAAGTGGTTGCCTAAACTGTGCCAAGCCACGTACCACATTCCGTACCTTCGTCCATAAGAAGATACCACTGCGGGTACTGCTAGGCCACGGGCTCTCCAAAACTACCTAAAGGTAAAATAAGGGTAAAAATAATGTTCATTAGCAATATCTGATTTTAAAAACACATACATGCATATGTGTGTGTGTGTGTGTGTGTACACACACACACAAATACAGGTATTGATCGACTTACGACCTATGCAACTTACGACCATTCGACTTTACGACCACAATCGCTAGCCACGACTGCTCTGCGTATGGCAGTGCAAACGTTGCCCAGCTGGGCGTACGACAGTGCGGACCAGCTTCTGGCAGCACTACCATCTCCATGTGCATATAGCCTACTCAACTTATGACCAAATCGTGTTACAACCGGTCTGTCGGAACCAATAGTGGTCGTAAGTCGAGCACTCGCTGTATAAAGTTATACTAGTCAAGAGGTATATGAAAAAATGCTAAACATTACTAAACATCAGAGAAACACAAATTAAGACTATAATGAAATATCACCTAATACTTGTTAGAATCATTATTGTCAAAAAAAAAAAAAAGATGTTGATTAAGGATGTAAACAGCTGGGCATGTTGGCTCATGCCTGCAATCCCAGCACTTTGGGAGGCAGAGGCGTGCGGATCACCTGAGGTTGGGAGTTCCACACCAGCCTGAACAACAGGGAAAAACCCCCATCTTTACTAAAAATACAAAATTAGCTGGGCATGGTGGCGCATGCCTGTAATCCCAGCTACTTGAGAGGCTGAGGCAGGAGAATTGCTTGAACCTAGGAGGTGGAGGTTGTAGTGAGCCGAGATCACACCACTGCACTCCAGTCTGGGCAACAAGGGCGAAACTCTGCTCAAAAAAAAAAAAAAAAGGATGTGGAGAAAAGAACACTTACACATTCAGTGGAAATGCAAATTAGTACAGCCATTAAAAAGATTCCTCAAAAATAGTATGGAGTTTCCTCAAAAAATTAAAACTAGAACTACCATATCATCCAGCAATCCTACTACTGGGTATAGATATGCAAAAGAAATGAAATCAGTACACTCAAGAGATCTATACTCCTCATATTTACTGCAGCATTATTCATAATAACCAAAATATGGAATCATCTTAAGTGTTCATCAATGTATGAATGAATGAAGAAACTTTGGTTTACACAATGAAATATTATTCAGCCTGAAATAAAAAAGGAAATCCTGTCATTTGTGACAATATGAATGATCCCAGAGGACATGACAGTAAGTGAAACAAGCCAGGCACAGAGAGACAAATACTGCATGATCTCACATATATATGAGATCCAATAAAGTGAAACCCATAAAACTTAGTAGAACTGGCTACCAGGGGCTTTGGGAGGTGAAGGGAAACGGGGTACTGGAAGATATTGGTCAAAAGATACAAAATTTGAGTTAGATACAAGAAATAAAGTCAAGAGATCTGTTGAACAACATGGAGACTACAGTTAATAACAATGTATTGTATTTTGAAAATTGCTAAGAGACAAGTGTTCTCACCACAAAAAAATGGTAAGTATGTGAAGGCATATGTCAATTACTTAATAGTCTGATTGATCCATTTCACAATATACATATCTCAAAACATACTGTACATGATAAATGTACATACATTTTATCAATTTTTTAAAAAGAATTATAACCCAAAACCTCTTTTAACAGGAATTTCATGAATAACAAAAGGTATACAAAATTATCATTCTTAATAAGCAGCACATATTGCCTAATGTCGATCTTACTTACCTTATTATAATAACCATAAGTAATAGCATTAGGCTTTATCCTAGCAGTTTTCATTTCAAATAAGACTCTCACTGCTAAAACAGGATGACCCCAAAGTCCACAAAGCTGCATTACTACTCGATAGCACACCTAACAACAACAACAAAAAATTGAATTGTCAGTAATTATCATACTACCCTATCTGTGAATTGTAGAAATTTTACTGAATTCTTTTCATGAAGTTATTAAGCATTATTTTCTCCTTTGTTCTGCTTTGAGCATCTTAGCAAATTATTTTTAAGACCATTCAGGCTGGGCGCAGTGGCTCACGCCTCACAGCACTTAGGGAGCCAAGGCGGGCAGATGACCTGAGGTCAGGACTTCAAGACCAACCTGGCCAACATGGTAAAACCTCATCTCTACTAACAGTACAAAAATTAGATGGGCAGGGTGGTTCATGCCTACAATCCCAGCTACTTGGGAGGCTGAGGCACAAGAATCACTTTAACCCAGGAGGTGGAGGTTGCAAGGAGCCCATATCACACCATTGCACTCCAGCCTGGGCGACACAGCGAGACTCTGTCTCAAAAAAAAAAACAACACCAAACCTATTCATTAATACAAGTATCATTATTAACTATTTCATATAAGACATATTTGTCCATGTCCCATTTGTTTGAGTAACTAAATCTACTCTATTACTCTTTGTAAATTTGAGAGGTAATTCATTCCTAAAATCAAGTATAGAGGCCAGCAGCAGTGGCTCACACCTGTAATCCCAGAACTTTGGGAGGCCAAGGTGGGCAAATCACCTGAGGTCAGGAGTTTGAGACCAGCCTGGCCAACATGGTGAAGCCCCATCTCTACAAAAAATAAAATAAAATAAATACAAAAATTAGCCAAGCATGGTGGCACAGGCCTGTAATCCCAGGTACTCGGGAGGCTGGGGCAGGAGAATCGCTTGAACCCGGGAGAAAGAGGTTGCAGTGAGCCAAGATTGCAATTTTACTCTTTTCCTGAGGGAAAAGAGTAAAACTGTCTTAAAAAAATAAACAAAATCAAGTATAATTAAAGTCTGTCTCTCCCCAATAACTATGCTTTCCATTCACTGCCAAAGGAATTAAAAACTTATCTCCAAAATGCCTATAAAACAACAAGACTTGTCTTTAAAAGAATGAGAACAAAGTTAAATATACTGTAACATTATCAGCAAAGATTTTTAATTTTTAATTCTGCTCTAGTTCAACAAAGTTTATAGTTATCTTAACATCAAAAATAATTTTTAAAAAGAAAAATATCATGAGAAAAAGCTAAATAAGTGCCTCAGTTTCCTCAACCATTAACTGGATAATATCAGTATGTACTTCTTAGGATGGTTTCTGAGGCTTGAGAGAAATATGCATGAAAATGTCTAGTACGTCATTCACTGAGTGCTTCTATGAACCAGGCACTTTAAGTATATTAACTGATTTAACCTTCAGACTATGATGAAGGTACTATTATTATCTACCTCGGTGGTTCTCCAGGAGCAATTTTGCTCTCCAAGGGAACATTTTTTATTGTTGTGATCTGTGCAGGGAAAGAGGGGCATCTAGTAGGTAGACGCCAAGGATGCTGCTAAACATCCTACACAATGTACAAGACAGACTCCTAAAATAAACAACTACGTGGGCCAAAATATCAATAGTGCCAAAGTTGAGAAGTTTAATCCAAAACACAAATAGGTTCTACAGGCCAGGTGCAATGGTTCACATTGATAATCTCAGCACTTTGGGAGGTCAAGCAGAAGGATGGCTTGAAGCCATGAGTTTGAGACCAGCCCAGGAAACATATCGAGACCCCATTTCTACAAAATATAAAACTAAAAAAATTAGTCAGACGTGGTGATGTGCACCTGTAGTTCCAGCTACTTGGGAGGCTGAGTGGGAGGATCACTTGAGCCCAGAAGTTCAAGGCTGCAGGGAGCTGTGATAGCGCCACTGCACTCCAGCCTGGGCAACAGTACATGGCCCTGTCTCCAAAACAGACTATATAACTCACCCTAAGACACAGGTCCTAAGTAGAGAGCCACTTACTAAAAGCCTATTCCCTATCTCCTTCCCAATAAAGTTATATTAAGAATAAAATGAAGCCGGCCATGGCAGCCCATGCCTGTAATCCCAGCACTTTGGGAGGCCAAGATGGGGGTTCAAGAGCCAGGAGTTCAAGACCAGCCTGGGCAACGAAGTGAGATTCCATCCCTTGAAAGAAAAAAATTAAAAAACAAAACAAAACAAAAAAACATATGCCAGGCTAGGTGCAGGACTGTATACCTGTAGTCCTAGCTACTCCAGAGACAGGTGGGAGAACTGCTTGAGCCCAGGAGTTCAAGGCTGCAGTAAGCCATGATCACAAAACTGCACTCCAGCCTGGGCAAGAGAGGAGCGTGATCCCATCTCTTTAAAAATATACAAACATGGCCGGCTGTAGTGGCTCACACCTGTAATCCCAGCACTTTGCAAAGCTGAGGTGGGCAGATCACTTGAAGCCAGGAGTTCAAGACCAGCCTGAACAACATGGTGAGACCCCATCTCTATTAAAAATACACACACACACACACACACACACACACACACACACACACACACAGCCAGGTATGGTGTCATGTGCCTGTAATTCCAGTTACTCAGGAGCTACAGCACTGTCTGAACCCAGAAGGCAGAGACGTCAATGAGCCAAGGATGGATCCAACCTTGCTCAAAAATAAATAACTAAAATAAAAAATGAACAATATGCACCAGCTCCACGAAACACAGTAAGTTTTACCTTTCCTCCTTAATGAAAATGCTTAAGCACACTTAAAAGCAACTTAGACCCAAATTTTATTAGCAGTACAAAAATAAAATTTATCTTAGAAACAATAAGTCAATTTGTTATACTTACCTCATCTAAGGGATCCACATCTGTTTTCCTCATCTTAATAAGTACATCATATGCCTGCTGAAGTGCTCTGACCTTAGGATGAGAAACTCTAACATAGGCCGGAAGACAAATAAACCATAAACTATAACAATGACTGAACAGACACTTGGCCCACTGTGGTGGATTTGTATAACATCTCTTTGCCAATTTATGAGCTGTTTTTATTTCCTAGAAAGAGAATAAAATATTACAGCATTTACTAAAATTTATTAGGGTGAGGGGAGAAGTGAGAAGGAAACAGGAGAGGCGAATTTAAGTAAAACTTGACTCTAAAATCAAGCACTTCGAAGTTGACTTTTCTGAGTAGCTTCCTGCTTAGTGCTAATGGTTCCCCTGAACATTTTTTTACAATAGTACTTTATACTATACCACAACTATTTGTTAGCAACCATGTGTCTCCTAACAGAGTAGAAATTAAGAGCAAACATCACTCATCTTTTTATAATAGAATGGCTCGTGTCTTTTACGAAGAAGGCACTCATTTTTGATGGGTGAAAAAGTGATATTCTCACTCTTTTCTCTCTTCTCTCTGCTGAAGTTTAATATGCTCTAGGCTATCTCCTGCCAAGATTTCCACTCTGTCTTCCCAAGCTACAGACTATGTTAACTCCCTCATTGACAGATTCCTTAAAAAAAGATCTATTCCTGGCCAGTCGCGGTAGCTCAACCCTGTAATCCCAGCACTTTGGGAGGCCGAGG
>NW_022436982.1:14435539-14464556 GCF_009761245.1 Sapajus apella
TTGCACTAAAGATTCCTCCACTAGACTATGTTCCAAATAAAAAAATCTTAGTATATTAATTTTACTTTTGAGCTCGATCTCCATGACACTTCAGTATATATTTTTAAATATATGCCATTGTTTTTCTAAGATCCTACGGTTCTTTTCTTTTATTCTGCTATAAATGAAATTTAGAGGCTGAATCAGCAAAATTTATTTTAGAAATTTCCATTTTGTTAGCTGGTAACAGTAAAAAGAAAATTCTTTAGTATTCTCTTCAAACAACATTGAAAGAAATATGAACTGTATGAAATTAGGGAATACTTCAGCATATCTCTAGGATTTAGGGGACTATCCTATAAATTAGCAAAACCCAAACTAAAATTTTCATTGTGAAATTTTCCATATTTTGAAGAACCCCAAAATAAAGAATCTTTAATTTTTAAACTCACACATAACCATAGCTTAGTTCTTTATACCTAAATCACATATAGTAATGAAGCAGGGTGTCTAGGTTGTCCTAAGTTAACTCCCTTTGGATTGTAATACTTGAAATAAAATATATTTACATTAGTCATTAGGGAAACGCAAATTTAAAATACAACTTCATACTTACTAGATGGCTATAATAAAAAAACAAACAATAACAAGAATAGACAAGAATATGCTGTGAAACTGGAACCCTCATACACTGCTGATGGGAATGTAAAAAGTCATGCAGCCACTTTGGAAAACAGCCTGGGAAGTGCCTCAAAGGGTTGTACATACAGTAACCATTTGACATAGCAATTCACTCCTAGATATATATCCCAAAGAAATAAAAACATACATCCATACAAACACTTATACACAAATGTTCATTTCCAATATTCATAACAGCCAAAAAGTAGTAAGTACCCACGTCCATAAATAGACGAAATGTGGTATGGCCACACAATGGAATATTATTCAGCAATAAAAATTATTACTGATATATGCTGGAACATGGATGAATCCTGAAACTGTTATGCTAAGTGAAGGAAACCAGTCACAAAAGAACACATATTATGTAGTTCTACTCGTGAAATGCCCAGAATACACAAATTTGTAGACAGAAAACAGATTTGTGGTTGCCTAGGGCTGTAGGGGATTGAGATTTGAGGTTAATGGCTAAAGGATGAAAACTTTCTTTTGGGGCTGATAAAAATATTCTAAAATTAATTGTGGTGGTACTTGTACAAACCTGTGAATATACTAAAAGCCACTTAATCATACACTTTAAGAAGGTATATTGTATGGTATATGAATTATATTTCAATTAAGTTTTCTAAAAAGTATATTTGGTTCCTAAGTATTCCCTTAAAGCATAAACATAAGCATTCAAAAATATCAGCCAAGATAGATAGATAGATAGATAGATAGATAGATAGATAGATAGACAGACAGACAGACAGATAGATACATAGATGATAGATTTTTTTTTTTTTTGAGATGGAGTTTCACTCTTGTCACCCAGGCTGGAGTGCAGCACACAATCTCGGCTCACTGCAACCTCCGCCTCCAGGTTCAAGCAATTCTCCTGCCTCAGTCTCCCAAGTAGCTGGGATTACAGGCACTTGCCACCACGCCCAGCTAATTTTTGTGTTTTTAGTGGAAACGGTTTCACCATGTTGGCCAGGCTGGTCTTGAACTCCTGACCTCAAGTGATCTGCCTGCCTCAGCCTCCCAAAGTGCTGGGATTACAGACATGAGCCACCATGCCCGGCCCAGCCTTGATATTTTAGGCACGCCTGCAAGAAATCTAGTTAAATTCAGTAACAACCATAGTGAGTTTTCAAATGGTTGTTGGTGATCATTCTAAACTATGAGCTGCATATCACATATACATATTTTACATCTTAAATGAACATGTATTAGATAAAGAATATCTGACCTGTTTAGTTCTCTTAGCCATGAGAGCTGGACTGTTTGTAATGCTATTCCCAGTAGGGTGTCTACTAAAACAAAGTTTCAACTCCTGCGGTCTGTCAAAAAGCTTAAGGTCCAGTCTTGGAAAGTATTTGTAACTAAAATAAAAAGCAAAAATAGAACTGCTGATTTAAAATACATCAACTCTTCATATTATTCCAGCATTTAGGCAAGTATTTCTAAACCTCAAATAATACCCAACATTATTTTAAAGGCTTATATGGAAAAAATACTTTTTCAAATGATATAACATAGAGACTATCTTCATGAAAATTTTGTCTCCTCTCCACCCTATCTGTTATTTTCAATCAATTTCTAAAACACAGAAAACTCTTATATCTTACTTAAAGGGGGAAATAACTCTTTGAAGAGAATCCATGTGTTCAATAATTTATGTTTAAAAAAATTTTAGTACGCTTTGTGTACTAAATTCAGTACACTTACATTTTAGTACACTTACTATTTAGTACACTTATGTTTTCCTTCATAAAATTGCCTTGCATCAGTATTTAAATTTTAAAAATCCATAAAATTTTTATTTTAAGGATGTACCACAATTTGAGCAGTTTTTCACTGCTGGACATTATTAGGTTGTTTCTAAATTTCTCCAATTAAATATTTTCATATGTATATCTTTATGAATACTTCTGCTTACTTTCTTAGGATGAATACCCAATAACAGAGTTTGCTAGGTCCATGTTTATCAAAAGAATTAAAATTATTATAATTACTATCAATTTATTTCCAAAAAGATTATACTTGAACATATATTCTAACTACTAGCATAACCTATTTGCAATCTCAAAGGTTTCTATTCATCATTTTGGTTTGCATTTCTTTGAATGAAAAAAAGCAAAACACATTTTTATATTATTGACTTTGGATTTCTTCTTGGAAACTGTCTACTTATTTCCTTTGCCAATTTTCTGCCAGGAAATATTGCCTTTCCATATTTGATTTTATCTTGTTTGTCAATATCTGGATTCCAATTTCTAGCAGTTAAGCCAAAGTAGAAAAGAATTCTATAGTTAACATGAAATCAAAATTGTATTTAATTGAGCCACTCAATCCCAGACATATTCTTCATTCTGATGCAGTCCTATTGATATTATATATTAATTCTCTATTTTAGGAAGGTACTTAATTTATTTTCCATTTTAGAAATTATTTTAGAAACACAGCCTAAGAAAATAACTGTATATGCACATAAAGGTAGATGGCAAAGAATTACAAACAAATCCGTAAGAGGCTAAATAAATCATAATAAATGCATACAATGTAGTCATTACAAATGATAAGGCACAAAAATATTTAATGGCATGGGAAAACGTTCAGACCACTAAAGGCAAACGCAGATTACAAAGAGAATCTACCAGATGAACTCATACATGCAATACACACACACATAAATCCACATGATACACACATACCTACAATTGTTAAAAGACACAAGTATTGATGCTAGAATGATGTATCAGTTTTCTCTTTTTGTTTGATTTTCTTAGATTATAGTAATAAAAAATAATAAAATCCATTCTAATTTCTTAAAAGTCACATCCAAATCCTATCCTTTATTTTAATAAAGAATAATTCCCGGGCCGGGCGCGGTGGCTCACGCCTGTAATCCCAGCACTTTGGGAGGCCGAGGCAGGTGGATCACGAGGTCAAGAGATCGAGACCATCCTGGTCAACATGGTGAAACCCCGTCTCTACTAAAAATACAAAAAAATTAGCTGGGCATGGTGGCGCGTGCCTGTAATCCCAGCTACTCAGGAGGCTGAGGCAGAAGAATTGCCTGAACCCAGGAGGCGGAGGTTGCGGTGAGCCGAGATCGCGCCATTGCACTCCAGCCTGGGTGACGAGCGAAACTCCGATTCAAAAAAAAAAAGAATAATTCCTGGCCCTCTATCTTAAGTTTTCCCAGTAAATTACTAATTCATAAAAACTTCACAATCTCTGTATCGACAATAAAACTCCCAAAGGGAGAGGGGAATCTCATAGAAGTAACATTTTTATTCTTCAGAATTGGAATTTTTAAAGGTTAAAATACAGTTAAACACTAATGTAAACAATGATCAACATGTGATAATGTCATCAAATTTTTAAATTATAACCCTAATGGCATTTCCATAAAATATTTATCTACATTAGTTTACTGAATTAATACTGAAAATGACTTTCATAAAAGACTAACATACATATCTACTAATAAAAATTAAAATAAACTAATAGGCTGTGCCTAAACAGATCTTTTAAAACTTCCTATTACCTGTACTTTGGTGACAGGTCCTTTCCATCATTAGGAGGTGGTTCTGGTGGCATAATAAATACAGTATGCTCACTTTTCTGTGAATCGTCTAGTTCTATCAATCTGGTATCTTCTGCTGAATCAAAATCAACCTGAAAATAATTATTTTCCTCAAGTAATTTGCATACAAACAAAATCTAATTCTGAAATTTCAATCCTTAAAGTCTGAGGAAAACATACCTTATCTGTTTTCTCTGTGCCTTTATCAGGAAACAACTAGAAAATAAGAAAACAGACACTTAATGAAAATGTTCACTATGAATTTAACAGACATTTTTATCTTATGTTCTGATTTAGAAAAAAACTACCCCTTTTCAGTATCGGCTGATACAAAACATTGCACAATATATTTTTAAGCTAAATATATACTCAGGCTAAAGCATAATTTTTTACTTGTGGTTATTAGGATAGAAAGCTATTTTGATTAGCTCTTTTGTAAACCTTAAGACAAAAGATAACCAATCACAAGGTTATCTGGCTTCTCAAAAAAAAAAATTTCATTATTATTAAGCTCCCTTATTAGTGATTGACATTAAGCTTCTCATATAACTGGAATATAATGGAATATCAATTTTGTAAATAAACAAAAATCTTGAATAGTTTTAATTATATCCCTTAAGTTTTAGATCACACTGATCGGTGAAAATTATTCAAATCTTCTAAGGCATATGAATCATTAGGGGGTTATAAAATTAAAGTCATAATATTCTACTTTTTTTGGATACAATCTCAAATGTTATGTAATATATGGTTTCCATAAACAATAAGATCTACTTAGCAAAAAAAAGAATTCTATTAAAAGTTAGAAAAAACTATAACCAAGTCATTGCTGTCAAGAATCAATTTTAGGATGCGTAAGTAAAGCTTAAAAATTTAACATATTTCCATCATCCATTAGAACAAAAGAAATACATTAGCAAAAGGATTTGGAAAGACATTAAAACAAAATAACATAGGACTTCTATTACCCTTAAAACCATTTTTAATTAAAAAAACTAAATCTTAAACTGTTACTCATTTAAATAAAAAAAAAACATAAACTCACAAGGCTCAAGGAAATGTTCTCCATACTCAAGTAAATAAAATAAAATAAAACCAAAGTGAGATTTAACGAGAAAATTTACTGGCTCATCCTATAACCCCAAGGATTTAAGAAGCCAAGGCAGGAGGATTGCTTGAGCCTAGGAGTTTGAGACCAGTCTGGGCAACAGAGTCAGACCTCATCTCAACTAAAATCTAAAAAACTAGCCAGGTATGGCGCATGCCTATACTCCCAGCTACTCAGAAAGCTGAGGTGGGAGAATCACTTCAGCCCATAAGTTTGAAGTTGCAATGAGCTATGATCATGCCACTGCACCCCAGCTTGAGTGACAGAATGAGATTCTGTTTCAAACAATCGATCAATCAACAAAGAAGAGAAAAATTGGCTATATGTGGTAGAAACTTGATACCACAAGAGAAAATGATTCTTAAATTCAGCCCAGAATTGGTAACACATACACACCCCCATACTGTCTTCCTTAGATCACTCTAGACTAACAGTAACAATGATAATTATACAGGTAAGGCAAACTGTTTTTTCTAAACACTAATATAAGGACAAACTTTTACCTTTTCTATGCAATCATCAAAAAATGCTAATCCGGTATCTTTATCACTTACAAAACTGCATTCTTCAATGAAACGAATAAAAATCTGTGTTTTGGATAAAAGGGTATAGAATTTTGCATACGCACGATCTCGGCTTTTTAAAAATCCTGAGGAAAACGAAATTATAATTAAATTCAAATTTTAAACTGCAATTCGATGTTATAGTAAACATTAAACTTGTATTTATCTGTATTACGTTCTCTTTATATATATATCCACATTTAAAGAGAAGTTTCTAAAGGTTGAGTATCCCTTATCTGAAATGCTTGGGACCAAAAGTGTTTCAAAATTTTTATTTTTTTTAGGATTTAGAAATATCTGCATGTGCACACTCAGATATCTTGGGGACGAGACCCAAGTAAACAGAAAATTCATTTATGTTTCATATATATACATATTATACACACAGTCTCAAGGTAATGTTATACAATATTTTCAATGATCTTGTGCATGAAACAAAGTGTGTGTTAAGTTCTTACATGTACTTGAGTGAAATTTTCCACTTGCAGTATCATGTCAGCATTCAGAAATTTTCAGATTTTGGAGCATTCCAGGTTTTGGATTTTCAGATTAGGGAAGCTCAACCTATGGTAACTACATATATAGCTCCTTCTGCCTAATTAAACCATGAAAAATACTTAATTTGTATCCATGTCTTCACTGAAATCTGTATCCCCTATAAGAAACTTCCACCTCTGCAACTTTTAAGTAGAAATTTCTCTGATACTCTGCATACTCTTGAGTCCACAGTCAGTTTCCAAAGAGTCAATGTCCTTCCTCTTTAATGCTGTGAGACCATTGTTTCTGTACTGTGTTTTTAAAATTTCTGCTCACTAAAGATTCAAGCACCTGGGTATTCCACTGTTTCATCTATTAATTGTAGTCATCTATTGATTTCAGGGACATGCCTTCATTCTCTGAAGACCAAGGTATTTGATTCAAGGTCTCCTCCTTTCTAATTCCTACCACCATCATTCTTCCACACCCAGAAGCACAAACCATGAAAATACTTTGGATTTTTCATTCCTTGATTTTAGGTTTTCTTTTTTTTTTTTTTTTTTTTTTTTTTTCTTTTTTTGAGATGGAGTCTAGCTCTGTCACCCATGCTGGAGTGCAGTGGCGTGATCTCAGCTCACTCAACCTTCACCACCCAGGTTCAAGTGATTCTCCTGCCTCAGCCTCCCAAGTAGCTAAGATTACAAGCGCCTGCCACCACACCTGACTCATTTTTGTATTTTTAGTGGAGAAAGAGTTTCCCCAGGCTGGTCTTGAATGCCTGACCTCAGGTGATCAGACTGTCTTGGCCTCCCAAAGTTTTGGGATTACAAACGTGAGCCACTGCACCCAGTCTGTTTTAAGAGATGGGGTCTTGCTATGTTGAGAAGGCTAGTCTTGAACTCCTGGCCTCAAGGGATCCTCCCATCTCAGCCTTCCAAAGTGCTGGAATTACAGGCATGAGTCACCATGCCCTGCCCTCATTCCTTGATTTTCAATGATCCTATGCTCCATCCCACCTCAAGCACCAACTTCAACACATAGTCACAGTCTGTTGATTTTCCTTGCTAGCATTCAAAACAGCACTGCCTCCCGAATCTCTCATTTTCACATCACTCCCAGCCCATTACCTCTGCCTATGTGGTCTCCTTATGTAAGTATTTCTACTAAGTGTTTTAGAGTTTTGAAGGGGGGGGGCGGTGCAGAGAGGGAAGGCTCATTGAAATCTCCAGTCTATTGGACCTTTTACCTCTACCTACATCTTCCCTTCTTCACTTCTTTCCCTATCCCATACTGATTCCATGCTATATCCATAATTTCGATTACTTTTTTGTCAATACTCTCAACTCTTTTGCTCTTTTGTCTTTTTGGTTAAACCGACCTAGCATAACCCAGCTCTGGAGGAATGTACTGCCTGCTTTCTATGGATCTGCATTACGGTGGCTGAGTACAAGTTAAGGGGGAAAAAAAGTGACAGAACAGGACTCATCTCAAAAAAAAAAAGAAAGAAAGAAAAAACCTCCAATCAGATCCTTCCCTTTTTTCTGTTGTTTCACTTTTTCTTTTTTTTTTTTTTTTTGAGATGGAGTCTCACTCTATCTCCAGGCTGGAGTGCAGTGGCGCGATCTCGGCTCACTGCAATCTCCGGCTCACTGCAATCTCCGCCTCCCAGGTCCAAGCGATTCCCCTGCCTCAGCCTCCTGGGTAGTTGGGATTACACGTGCGTGCCACCACACCTGGCTAATTTTTGTATTTTTAGTAGAGACGGGGTTTCACCATGTTGGTCAGGCTGGTTGCAAATTCCTGACCTCATGATCTGCCCGCGTCAGCCTCCCAAAGTGCTGCGATTACAGGCATGAGTCACAGTGACCGGGTGTTTCACTTCTTAATAAAGGGCATGGCCATTCACTTAACTGTTAAGGGCAAAAGCCTCAAAGGTGCTCTTGATATCTCCCCCTCTACCTTATATTCCATATTCAATCAACAGGTTCTACTCAATCTAATTCCTAAAAAACTCGCTCTTCTAATCACACTATCATTAATTAATCCAGGTCACCTCTAATAATCCCTAGAACAAATGTGTCCACTTCCTAATTAGTAGATCCATGCTTCCATGTCACCAGTTCAATCTCTGTATGGAAGCCAAGGAAATTCTTTTTTTTTTTTTTTAACATTTCAAAGAGTAATTTTTTTTAAAAAATGCAAATCTGATTCTATTATCTAATGAAATATCTTTTACAGGCTTCCAATTACTCTTAGAATAAAACCTGAAACCAGCCCTAATACTAAAAGATCCTGTATAACCTGATTAATGCCACCACTTCAAACATGGTTTTCTCTGTAGCCTCTTTCTTTGGTGCTATAGTCCTCATTCCCATCCCTTTTAAATACTAATTAGTAGAGAAGAGCTTAAACAAAATAGAAATAAATTATTCTCCACAAGTTATAAAGAAAAGGCTTTCTTTCCGTCTAGTGGATCCAGGTAATGATCAGCAAAGGCTGCTACACCAATTAAGTCAAAGGCTGATGGGTAAACTATAATGAATGAATGATGCTGAAAATACTTTAAACCTATTAGGAACACTAAAAGTAGGACAGCCAGACATGTATGTGCTTCTCAAGATGATAGAATAGGAAGAAGTCAGCACCATGTATTTGGCACTTCTTGCCACAAGAATTAAACTTAATGTAATCAAGCCAATAGGTCTGCATTGTTTAATTCAGTAGCCACTACCTTCATACGGCAATTTAGCACTCGAAATGTAAATTAAGACACACTGTAACTAAAAAAATATATGCCAGAATTCAAAGACGTGGGCTGAGTGCAGTGGCTCACGCCTGTAATCCCAGCACTTTGGGAGACCAAGGCAGGAGGATCAACTGAGGTCAGGAGTTCAAGACTAGCCTGGCCAACATGGTGAAACCCTACCTCTACTTAAAATACAAAAATTAGCAGGGTATGGTGGTATGCACCTATAATCCCAGCTACTTGGGAGGCTGAGGCGGGAGAACTGCTTAGAGCTCAGGAGGCAGAGTTGCAGTTAGCCAAGATGGCGCCACTGTGCTCCAGCTTGGGCACTCTGTCTTTAAAAAATAAAAAAGATGTTTGTAGAAAAAGAAATGTAAACAATTTCATCAATAATTTAAAAAATCTGATTACATGCTGAAATGCTACTATTTTCCCCCTATTTTTTACTTTTTTATTGTGGCTACTAAAATAATTTTAAATCTTCTATGTGGCTTATATTACATTTCTAGTGAACATTGCAGCTCTTGAACCGTAAGTTTACAGGAAATACAAGTGGTAGAAGAAATGGTAAACAACATCAAGGATAAAATAAGCTAAAACCACATATATAAAATTCCTAGTTAATTCCTATGGCTTTTCTAGGCCCAAACTTAAAAGCAGAACACTAAAGGATGCCTTAGGACACTAATATTCCTTGTTATTTCTTCAAAAAATATTTCTCTTCAAGGAATATTTCTCCTAACTAGCACTCTCACTGTAACCAATACTTTCCTTCACAATACTCTTATTAAGATGTAGTTAGTATATATGCTATTTTATCATCTAATGTCTGTGTCCCCTAGTAGACCAAATGCTGAACTGTTTACAATAAAATCTTAGGCCTTGGAAACTGAGTTTCTTTCCAAATTCCTTTGGTGATGTCACTCCTGTACAATCTATACTCTTCATCTGCCATTTAAAACTACCCACAGCCTGAGCCCTAATCTTGTATTCAGTCTTATCTTCCACAGCACCTCTAAAGCTCATCACTCTGGTCAAATTGTACCATTTAATCTTTTTTCCTAAACATGCTGTTACGAGTGAAACGATGTCCTCCTCAAAATTTATATATATATATTTTTTTTTCTTTTTTTTTTTTGAGATGGAGTTTGTTTTTGTTGCCCAGGCTAGAGTGCAGTGACATGATCTTGGCTCACTGCAACCTCCACCTCCCAGGTTCAAGCAATTCTCCTGCCTCAGACTCCTGATTAGCTGGGATTACAGGTGCCTGCCACCATGCCTGCCTAATTTCTGTATTTTTAGTAGAAACGGGGTTTTGCCATGTTGGCCAGCCTGGTCTGGAACTCCTGGCCTCAGGAGATTTGCCTGCCTCGGTCTTCCAAAGTGTTGGGATTATAGGCATGAGCCACCACGCCTAGTCAAGAAAACTTTAATAAACTCCAGAAAGACTTTATAAATAACAAAGTAGAAATTCTAGCTCAGATTTGACTCTTAATGTCTATGGACCTCCAGAAAGCCTTTCCTGCTCTTCTCCATTTATCTTCATTCCACCCATTCTTCCAAGTCATGCTTCCTCCATGAAGTCTTTCAAAATACCCATTTTGAAATATTGTAATATTTGGAAGAATATCCCTTTTCTTTAAATCTTAAAACTTCCAAATTAAAATTGCATCAAATATGTTTTCTTGAGTACTTGACCTATTTTTAAAAAATTTTAATTATTTTCCATTTAAGATCCCATAGAGCAAGGTTTTATACTTCTTTATATTCCTACATAATAATTAGCCAGTAAGTGGTGACTAAATATTTAAGCCATAAGTTATCCTAAGGCAGAGAAGATAAAGGACAAAAGGATTATTAGGAAAATACAGATTTTTTTTTTTAAAGTAATCACTGGGTAAAAACAAAGAAAAGTAAAATAATTTCATATGAATATTGATATAGATGTAAGATTGCTCCTACATAGATGGCAGTAGCTGAAAAACAACAAAAGTCTCTATAATTTCCTAAAACAAAACATACTAAAATTAAGGAAGATATGTTTTTCCCTGGAACAAAGCTACACTAGTCAAAAATGTTTAAAATGTGGTGGCCTCAGTGCACACACTAATTGTAAAGCCAAGAGTGTACACATCTGGCCCAATGCAGTGGCTCACACCTATAATCCCAGCATTTTGGAAAGCCGAGGGAGAAGGATCACTTGAGGCCAGGAGTTCGAGACCAGCAAGTCTTGCTTAGCCAACATAGCAAGACTCTGCTCTATTCCAAAAAAAAAAAAGTATACAAACTAGGGAAATCACCAGTTATGTTCTACTAAGATAACTGACTACATGGTATTGTAAATATAGGCAACATCTCTGACTTTTCATAACTAAATATCTCTAGTTTCAAATTTCTCAGGAAAAAAGTGGAATACAAAAATGACAAGAAATTCTAGTCATAGAGCTAGGATACATAAACATGGAAGTTCATTATATTTTAATATGAATTTTTAATAATTTATACAATAAGTATTTCTTGGCAGCAACAACAAATATAAAATATTTTTCACTTCAACAAAAGGAATTGTATTTTCAATGCTACTCACCCTGTCGGTCAAATAATGAATCAGCAGCTGTGGCTTTATTTGAAGGAGCCTCTGTGATTGGTCTGAGGTATGCTCTATATCCTTTTAAAATAGATGCCATAAAGCGTAAAAATGCCTCTTGAATTTCCATCTCAAGCTGTGTCATCTTCTTTTGCCAGGAGAAATCTGCTTCAATTGGAGTCATGTCAATTGCTGAGCCTTCTTGAGTTTTTCGGTGAACTAACAAAGGAAATAAAAACAGAAAATGGTATTATTATGTTTAAATTTAAACAGAATTTTCTCCTATACATTCCTTCATCAACAATATTCCTTTTTTCTCACATTACCTGAAGACAGCTGGGGATACAATTTCTTTAATGTGCTAAGTAAATTTTTGCATGGCTTTTTGGGAAGTTGCTTCCAGTTCATGTTCTTCTTTTCATCTGATCTATTAAATCAGAATAAAATTCATAAAATTTGTTATTCATAATCTGCGTTTACTAAACAAAATTCTTGCGTCAACCTAAAACAAAAAAAATGGAAAAGATGTTTTTACTGAAGTTACAACTGATGCAAACGGTTTGAATATGTGATTTTCCAGGAAGTTATCTTTTTATTCAATCAACCTCAGTCAAATCTAGCCATCTCATTCTTACCCTTCAACATATATTTTCAATACTGGAGTTAGGAATACAACACTGAAGACTAACTTCAAAAGTTACATTTTAGAATTATGATATTGTAAGTGTCAAATCTAGTTGACTTGAGACTTCAAACTACTACTGGTAGGCTTCTAAAATGCTGTGTGCCAAAAGAGAAGAACTGGAATTTAAGTAAGGATTAAAAGTACATGTAGTTCGTCCAGCCCTCACAGTTAAAAATAAAATAATGAGAATACCATTATTCAATATAATCTATGATCATGAAACAATAAAAACCAAAGCCAGATTAGCCTGCCTGACATGGTTAGACCCTGTCTCTACTAAAAATACAAAAATTAGCCAGGTGTGGTGGTGTGCTCCTGTAGTCTCTGCTACTCAGGAGGCTGAGGCAGGAGAATCACTTGAACCTGGGAGATGGAGGTTGCAGTGAGCCGAGATTGTGCCACCACACTCCACCTTGGGCAACAGAGCAATACTCTGTCAAAAACAAACAAAAACAAAGCCAAAGCTATAGAAATGACCATTTTTAAAGGTATTACTAAAAGCTTGTTTCCAGAATTTTATATTCCAAAAATATAAAATATATACATATATATTCCAAGAATATAATATAAAATACAGCAGACACAACTGCCTGAAAAGCTATCTTCTTAAAAAAGTCAGCATAAATATAACACGTGTTCTTTAAAATTCATGGCTAAGCTGGTAAGAAAATTGGGGAAGTTTCAGTGGTCAAATACCCAGCATAAAACCAAGGCCACACCTGCCCTGAGAATTAAGAGAGGCTTGGATTTTAAAGACTTCTTAGAGAACAGAAGACAAAGTCTCAGTATTACCAAGAAGTATGTTAGAACTAAGACTTCCAAATAAAACGGGTACCCTTGAAAGGCTGGCTCAGCTTTGATTCTTTTTCTTTTTTTTTTTTTTGAGACAGAGTCTCACTCTGTCATCCAGGCTGGAATGCAATGGCACAATCTCAGCTCACTGCAACCTCGGCCTTCCAGGTTCAAGCGATTCTCCTGCTTCAGGCTCCTGAGTAGCTGGGATTACAGGGGTGCGCTACCATGCCCGCCTAACTTTTTATTTTAGTAGAGACGAGGTTTTACCATGTTGGCCAGGATGGTCTCAAACTCCTGGCCACATGTGATCCTCCTACTTCAGCCTCCCAAAGTGCTGGGATTATAGGCATGAGCCCCCACACCCAGCCAGATCTTTTTTTAACCCAAAATGCTACAATTCTAAGCCCTTTACCTAAGTCAGAAATTGTTTAGGTTTCACTAAATGTAGCATGGCATAATGAAAAGGGCAGAGATTCCAGCTTTAGAATCAATCCAGAACCCTGATTGTACCTTTGTATTAGCTGATTAATAATAAATTTAACTAATAAAAATTTAATTTTTAATAAAAAATTAAATGATTTTTAATCAGGTTCTATTTTGTATAATTTTTCTTTAGCACTCAGTGCAGTTCACATGTGGTTTTTTTTTTCCAAGCAAGTCATTGTATTTTGGAATCTTTTTATGCATACTTTAAATCTTTTATTTTAATTTAAAATATGTCAATTTTTTTAAATTTCAATAGGTTTCGGGGGAAAAGGTGGTGTTTGGTTATACGGATAAGTTCTTTAGTGGTGATTTCCGAGATTTAGGTGCACCCATCACCCAAGTAGTATACACTGTACCCCATATGTGTAGTCTTTTTTCCTTCAACCCCCTCCTACCCTTTCCCCCAAGTTCCCAAAGTCCATTGCATGGTTCTTTTTTTTCTCTCTTTTTTGAGAGGAAGTCTTGCTCTGTTCCCCATGCTGTGGTACAGTGGCACGATCTCAGCTCACTGCTATCTCTTCCTCCAAGTTCAAGTGATTCTCCTGCCTCAGCCTCCCAAGTAAATGGGATTACAGGCAAATGCCACCATGCCTAGCTAATCACTGTATCATTCTTATGCCTGCGTCCTAATAGCTTAGCTCCCTCAGCTTGGATTTTGATTGGAGGAAGGATCTCCCCTGAGAATTCATTACTATAAGCCTGCCAACTAATGGGTTATGAGTTTGACTGCATGCTACTGGCATGGTGCAAAAAAATTGTAAGTCAAAATAACTAACTTCAAGTGCTCCCTAACTTAATGCCACCAGAAAGGAAGCAAACATAATATCCTCTCTGTAAGGACAAATGTCTTATAAAAGACCTAACACTTCCTTTGTGCCTGATAGTGTTCAAAGATATATTTTAACATCTCTGAAACTGTCTTAGAAGTGATAGCCTGTCAAGTTTAACTCTGATCAATTTATCTAATTTTATGTAATCACTGTCTTAATATTTTAGTGCTATCTTTTACCACCCCCCAAATTAAATATTATCATTACTGTCTGGATTATCAACCATTTGTAACCTGGCCCTGACGTTTACCATCTGTGTGACTTTGTATAAATCACTTAACTACTCTGTTACTCAATTTTCTGACCTGCAAAATGAGGGCTGATAATGCACCTAATATACAGAGCTACTGTGAGTAGATGAACTGCATTTCATCTAATCTAAGTGGCCATCAATTGTAAAATTAATTGTTTTTGTACCAATAAGAGTTAGAGGATGTTGCCAATTAAAGTATTTTAAAGTCTACTTTACTGCGTGAAAGAGTAAAATATTAATTTTAAGCTCTAAGTACCCATATTAAAATATTAAGAGAAATCATTAAAGGAACATAAATGTGAAATTATATAAACACACACACATAACATTTAGGTAAGTAGATGGGAAAAAAACAGACTAATTCATTCAATCTGAAAGAGAAAAAAGTATAACAGCACTGAAAAAGCATAATGAAAAGGACAAAATAAGACAGAAATGTTCAAATATCTAACAATAAATGTAAATTAATGGATTCTACAATAAAAAGACAAATGTTAGATTAAATTTTTAATGCAGTTATATATTATACACAAAATATCTGAAATTAAAAGAATGGGAAAAGATATACCAAACATAACATAATACATCTAACATATTAATGAGAAGAAAAGAAAAAACTAACAAAAAGCATCAGTGATTTTTTTTAAAGTAGCTACAAGATAAAAGTATGGGTTTAACTGCAGAACAATTTTGAACTTGGGTGTCTCTCATAACAGAGCCTTAAGTACATAAAGCAAATGTCCAAATAACTATACAATGTAACTGACAAATCTAACATCACACTGGGAGTTTTAAAATTTTAATATGATCACACAGCTCAAAAATAAAACACATACATACACCCTTGTTCCACGTCTGCTCAGTTCCCTCACCCCCATAATACAACAATGACTAGTTTCTTGTGCATGTTTTAATGTTTCTTTATCTCAAAACTAGCAGATATAAGTAAACATAAGTATTCCCTGCCTTTTCTTTTGTACAAGTAGCAGCACACTGTAATACACAATCACCATCTTGATTTTTTTCATTTAATAATATATCTTTTGTAGCCAGGTAAGGTGGCTCACGCACCTGTAATCCCAGCACTTTGGGAGGCCGATGTGGGCGGGTCACTTGAGGCCAGGAGCTTGAGGCCAGCCTGACCAACATGCGAAATCCCATCTCTACAAAATACACAAAAAGTAAGTGGGCATGGTGGTACCCGCCTGTAATCCCAGCTACTCGGCAGGCTGAGGCACGAGAATTGCTTAAAACTGGAAGGTGAACGTCCCAGTAAGCCAAGATCGTGTCACTGCACTCGGCCTGGGTGACACAGCAAGTCTCTGCCTCAAAAACAAACAAAAACAAAATCTCTTTTGTGACTTTTTTTTCCAATACAGAAAGCATCCTTACTCGTTTTATAGCTTTTATAGTAGTATTCCATCTCAGGAACCACTTAACAAGTCTGGGACACCTGGATTTTTCTTTTTCTATTTTGAACAAACATAATTTTATATGAAATAAAACTTTACAATAAATTCCTAGAAGTGGAATTGCTGAAGTATATATATTTGTAATTTTGACAAATGTTGTCAAATTTCCTCCACAGAAGTTGTGATCATATATATCCCACTTCTAACTGCAGTGAGTGCATAAAGACTGCTTACTTCCCATCATCCTCAAATAGTATGCTATTTAAGCATTTCATTTTGAATTTTGTTGTTGTTGTTGGCATATCTGAAAAGTGAAAAAGCAATATCAACATGTAGAACTAATGTGGCATTTCTCTTATGAGTGAGGTGCTTAAGCATTAAATAAGCATAAGCTTATTTGACTTTCTGTGAAAAGACTTCATAATCTTTGCCTATTTTCTACAGTTACTGGTCTTCTGGCAATTCTTAGCAACTCTTTCACATAGAATATTTACAAAAACTGACCATATACTTCGCTTGAAAGCAAATCTCAACAAGTTGTAACAGAGAATGTTCTGATCACAATTCAACATCCAATTATCACGCTTATGAACTACAAGAGGATCACAAAAGGTATTTATAAACTTCAGTATTTATGATTTTAAAAAAATTTTAATGACAGAAGTAGAACATAAATTCCTTAATGTATTAGTAAGATATCAAAACTCTAGAGGAGGGATGGGCAAATTTTTACTAAAAGCGCCAGATAGTAAATATTTAGGCTTTGAGGACATTAGAGTCTCTGTCAGGACTATTGAAACATGCTGTTGTATCATCAAAGCAGCCATGGACCATATGTAAATGAATAAGCATGGCTGTGTTCCAATAAAATTTTATTTAGGCCAGATGTCAATCCCTGTTATATATCAATAATCATACTGTATGATAAACTGCTCAAAGCATCCCCTTTGCAATTAGAAACAAGACAAGATACCAACTATAACTACTTCTATTCAACATTACACTTGTAATCCTAGCTGAAGAATTAAGACAAAAAATTAAAAATACATTACAGTAGTATAAGTAGATAAATGTGATATTTATAGGCAGAAAATTGAAGATAATATAGAAATTAAAATAAGAGAATTCAGCCGGGCACGGTGGCTCATGCCTGTAATCCTAGCACTTTGGGAGGCCAAGGCGGATTCATCACTTGAAGCCAGAAGTTCAAGATCAGCTTGGCCAACATGGTGAAACCCTGTCTCTACAAAAAAATAAAATAAAATAAGAGAATTCAACTAAGTTGCTAGCTGTAACACCACTATATAAAAATCAACATTTCCATCCCCCAGCAACAAGTAAAAAGTGTTATTAAAAATACCATTTACAGTAGCAATAAAAACTAAAAGGTACTTGGGAATAAATAAGTGTAACAAAAGATGTGAATTATCTTTCTGGAGAAAACACAAAAAGATCTTTTTAAAAAAAACTTTAAAAAGATCAATGAAGTGAAATAACACATTCATAGGTCCTATTTCTTGTGCATATTTTCAATGCGTGTCAAAATGGTATCATCTGCCTCCAAACAAATGTATAAATACAATAAAATTCTAACCAAAATCCCAATATAATTTTGTGTGGAGCTTAACAAGATG
Organism: Sapajus apella; assembly: GCF_009761245.1. NCBI lineage: Eukaryota > Metazoa > Chordata > Mammalia > Primates > Cebidae > Sapajus > Sapajus apella. The sequence goes on from NW_022436982.1 coordinate 14,453,350, forward strand.
GTATTAAAATTTATATGGAAAAACGAAGAACCATATACGGTCAAAACAATTTTTTTTTTAGACGGAGTTTCGCTTTGTCACCCAGGCTGGAGTGCAGTGGCACAATCTGGGATCACTGCAACCACCACCTCCCACGTTCAAGTAATCCTCCTGTTTCAACATTCCAAGTAGCTGAGACTACAGGTCCCCACCACCACACCCAGCTAATGTTTGGATTTTTAGTAGAGATGTGGTTTCACCGTATCAGTCAGGCTGGTCCCAAATTCCTGACCTCAGGTGATGCAGGAACTCCCAAAGTGCTGGGATTACAGGCGTGAGCCACCAGGTCTGGCCAGTCAAAACAATGTTTAAAAAGAACAGAGGTAAGAGGATTTGCCATGGACATTGTCAAAAAATCTCATACCATGACTTTTTATAACAGTTTTATTAAGATATAAATTCTTATACCATACAATTGACCCATTTGACATGTACAATTCAATGGTTTTATTATATTCACAGAACTGTGTAACTACCACTACAATCAATTTTAGAATATTTTCATTACCTCAAAAAGAAATCCCATAGTCACTTAGCTTCCAATACTCCCATCCTCTCCACTCCAAGGCAACCACTAATCAATCTACTTTCTGCCTCTAGAGATTTGCCTGTTTTGGACATTTCATATAAATTGAATCATAATATAAGGTCATTTAACATAACGTTTTCAAGGTTCATTCATGTTGTGGACAACTTAATTTTAAAGTCATTAAGATAGTATAATACTAGCAAGAGGTTGAAACAAATCAAAGGAAAAATTATTTTTATACATATCTATATAAATACAGAAACTGATATGTCATATCAAGTTTGGCTGAACTAAAGAACTATATGAGAGAAGCAAAACCTCACAAATTTAAAAATAACCATGATATTTCATGGCCTCAGGGCAAAATATTTCATATACAGAAACCAAAAACAGTAATCCATAAAGAGAAATTAATAAATTTGACAAATTAAAATAGGCTTTTGTTTGTCAAAAGACACCAAAAACAGAATGGAATGACAGGTCACAATGTGGAAGAAGCTATTTGGAATGTATGCAGCAGACCTAGAATTAATTCCAGATTATATATACAATTTCTACATATCAAAAGAAAAAGACAGACTAACAGGAAAACAAACCAACAAAGGAACATACGAGAGGAAAACAAAGGAGCACAAGATATGAAAATGCTCCATTTGCTACTAATTAAGGAAATGTGAACTAAGGCCACAGTGAGATACCATTACCATCAAATTACTAAAAAATTTAAAAGTCTGACCACAAATGTTGGCAAGGATGTGAAACAAAGAGAACTCATCTGCCGAGGACAGAGTAAACTTGGGAGGAAAATTTGGTATTAGCTACTAAGTTGAAAATGCTCATTCCCTACCAAGCAACATTAGCACTTCCAGGTAATTCCTGGCTAATTTTTTATTTTATGTAGATGGAGTCTCAACACGTTTGCCCAGGCTGGTCTTAAACTGCTGGGCTTAAGTGATCCTCCTGCCTCAGCCTCCCAAAGTACTGAGATTAGAGGTGTGAGAAACTACACCTGGGCACATTTCATAACTCTTTAAACACAACTGAGCAGGGTGGGCACAGTGGCTCACACCTGTAATCCCAGAACTTTGGGATGTTCAAGACCAATCTGGCCAACATTGTGAAACCCCAACTCTACTAAAAATACAAAAAAATTAGCCGGGCATGGTGGCATGCAACTGTAATTCCAGCTACTCAAGAGGCTGAAGCAGGAGAATCACTTGAACCCAGGAGGTGGAGGTTGCAGTGAGCCAACATCATGCCACTGCACTCCAGCACTCCAGCCTGGGCGACAGAGCAAGACTCTGTCTCAAACAAACAAACAAACAAACAAACAAATAAATAAATAAAACAGAGCAAACACTTCAAATTTATGTTAGAAAATAATGTTTTGATTATCGGAAATTTTATAAAAGTTATTCAAAACTGGGCAAAATTAAGATTCTCCATGTTATTATATTCAGAACAGTAAATAAAATAAGGTAAAAAAATCTGGGTATTAACTTCATAAATAATTATTTCTAAAAACACCACAATTAATACATTCCTGAAATAACTGTTTTTCGGGGAGAGTAGTCTATAAACAACAAAATGTGTGCTACAAAAAACTATCAATTCATGTAACTTGTTCATTATTTCCAAACTGTAAGTAAATCTAAATATACGTAGGAGATACTACAGCTATACAGCTTCAAAATACAATGGTAGATCCATGTCAAAATTATATTTTAAGTTATAGTAAATATCTTCTTACTTCTTTAAGGTATTTTTTTGGTTCACATAAAAATATTTTCCAACCAATTCTACTGCTGGGACTATTTAGGCCTCACCCCAGATTTTTCTTATTTATTTTCTACCAATCTCAAACAGTAAAGAATAAAAGTGTTCCACAGCCTGGAAGTTGGCACCAACACTAGAAAATTTTTAATACTTACTGCCCTTTCCCACTTTTGGCGGGGGAAGCGGCAACCCTTAAACATCCATCCAGAACTATTTCTTTTATTAATGTGGTTTGCTACTCTCTGAACCCTCAGCTGTACCACTGCCGTACTTATAACCTCCAGCAAACACAAACTATAACTGATTTTTAATACCAATTTCTATGCAGTAAAGAATAGATCCTTACAAAATTCAAATCCTGACAAATAAGCAAATGGTGCACTATCACCCTATACTGTAACTAAACTTTATCTCCAATGGATAAACCCATTTCACTTACATATGCATTTTGAATTAAACCTAGTGCCTTTATAAAAGAGATTCTAAGAGAGATTAAAAAAAAAAAACCACCTAGAAAGCACATCATCTCTTGAGCTCTGAAAGCAGTGTTTACCCATTACTTTTCAAACTCATAGTATCTTCTGATAAACATAAATATCTCCTGCTTACATTTAACATTGTTATCCAGACATAAACTATTATAATATTGAATATGATTTTTTCCGAATCACAGAGCGTTCCCAGATTCTGATACTTGCCCTGGTTGAGAGCTGCTGTATTTAAGATGAAGATTTAACAACTACCAAAAATAGCAAATTTCTAAATGCTTTCAAAGAACTGTAACTACATATACTGAAAAATATAAATGTGAGATAATATAAAATGAATCAACTTACACATATAACATGTTCGTATCCAAGTCAATGCAAACAACATCTTGTGGTGGGTCATGAAGATCAAAATACCTTGAGTCAACTCCAACTATAAATGGTAAAGGTGCACTAAGCACTGCAGCCAGTGAAAGAGGACAAAGGGGAATATATGGGCATTGCCACTGAAATGGAAAGATCATCTGGGAAAAAAGTTTTAAAAAATTAACCAAATTTTAAATTTGCAATAGAAATTATATAAGTAACTAATATACTAAAGCGGGACCACTGAAAAACAGTTAAGTCTGTTTTGTTTACCTTAAACTTCATTCCAAAACTAAATGACTATAAAATACTAAGCAACACTATGAACAAATGTAATTAAAATTATCAAGCCATGGCAATGATCATAAGCACAGCAGAAATACTAATAGCTCTTTGCACGTTAACTTTTCTAATATCTATACAAAGCCCACATTCCAATTTTATGGAGAGTCAAAATATAATAAAATGACCCAAAATGTCATAAAACAAACTTATGATCTTTAACTCTTACACGTTTCATTCACCTATTAATTCTCAAAATTACCTCAGATCAAAATCCAACTAAAAGCATCAAGGATTAAAAAAAAAAAAAAAAAAAAAAAAACTACTGATTTTTCTGGGAATGCTAATAGCTTATTAAAGATCTCAACAAAAAAATTCCTAACTGTTCAAATAAACATCAGTGATGTTTGACATCTTAAAAAACAGTCAACAGGCTGGCGCAGTGGCTCGCACCTGTAATCTCAACACTTTGGGAGGCCAAGGTGGACAAATCACTTGAGGTCAGGAGTTCAAGACCAGCCTGGCCAACATGGTGAAACCCCGTCTCTACTAAAATAAAAAATTAGTTTTGTTTACACAGGTGAGGAACAAATAAATAAATAAATAAATAAATAAAATAAATTAGCTCGGTGTGGTAGCACACGCCTGTAATCCCAACTACTCATGAGGCTGAGGCAGGAGAATAGGTTTAACCCAGAAGGCGGAGGTTGCAGTGAGCCAAGTTCATGCCACTGCACTCCAGCCTGGGTGACAGAGCAAGATTCCGTCTCCAAAAAAAAAAGAATACAGTCAATATAAAACATTCCTCTGTTCAGACATGATGAGACAGAAAAAGAATAAAAAGAAGAGAAAAAAAAAAAATTCCTCAAGAATCTTTACCTGTTTTCCTTTACAAAACTTTGATCGCATCATTTGTGCTTTTTTTAAAAAAAGACAAGTTTTTGATGTTTTTTAAAAAAGAATAAATAAAGTTAAGGCCAAATGCAGTGACTCCCAACACTCTGGGTGGCTGAAGCAGGAGGACTGCTTGAGGCCAGGAGTTCAAGACCAGCCTGAACAACAGAGTGAGACTCTTATCTCCATAAAAAAAAAATAAATGAACAAATTTTAGGAAAAAAAATTTTAATAATTACCTAGTTACTAAAATTTTACTGATGATAATATTTTTCTTCTACTATAAAAATCCTTGTTATCTTTCAAGGTCTAGTTCAATTCTCACCCTTATCCATCATTACTCAACGCAAAGAAATGCCTATAACACTTACTACCTCTGCCAGCTATTGCAGAGGGTTATTCAGGATTGGAATTTTGTCTTCAAACATTTATTTACTTAATATTTGGGCCCTTGCTATGTACCAATCACTGTTCTACATAATGGGAGCTTAACAATAAATGAAACAGATCACTGTCTTCATGAGATTTACAGTTTAGGATAAAAGTTTAGGATACAGCAACTTTTTCTGTAAAAATCAGTAAATATTTTAGGCCCTGTGAGCCATATTGTCTCTGTCTCAACTACTTAACTCTTCCATCATGCATGAAAGCAGTCACAGGCAAGATATAAATAAATGGCCTATGTTCCAATAAAATCTTATAGAAATCAGTGGAAGGCAGGATTTGACAGGCAGGATCCAGCCATCGTTTGCAAACACCTTGTCTAGCAGGAAGAGAGGAACAAAAAGGAAAAACATAATAAATAAAATATTATGCTATAGGCTGAGCATCCCTAATTTAAAATCCAAAATCCAAAGTGCTCCAAAACCCAAAGCTTTTTGAGGACAAACATGACGCTAAAAAGAAATTGCTCATAGAAGCATTTAGGACTTAGGAGTCTCACATTAGGTATGTTGAACCAGTGTGTATTCTGCAAATATGCCAAAAAAAAAAAAAAAAAAAAAAAAAAAAAAAAATCCTAAATCCAAAGCACTTTTTTCCAAGCATTTTGCATAAAGGATATTCAACCTATATGTCAGGAAGTGACAAGTGCTATGAAAAAAAAAAAGAAAAGGAAAGGAAAGCCAAGTGAAGGACATTAGAGTTCAGAACAGGAGAGAGGAAAAGCAGGTTATATGAGAACAAACAGGACAGGCCTCATTAATAAAGTGACAACAGAGCTAAAACCTGAAGGTGAGAGATTTAACCAAGGGGATATATAGGAGAAGAGTGCTTCAGTGAAAAGGAACAGCTTGGGCAAAGGCCTTAAAGTATGGGGAATGCCTAATGCTCCCAGGACAGTAAGGCCAGAATGCTGGAGAAGAGTGAGCAAGAGGAAGAGTAGTGGAAATTGAGATCAGACTGCTGAGGGACAGAGCCACTCACAAAGGACTCTGCAAGAACTTCAGATTTCCTTGAGTGACAATTATCTTCTATTCAACAAAAGGTATCTAACAAACCTTAGAAAAAAAGCAATGTGTTAGCAAAATATGACATCCTTCTCTTCACCTTTGCCTTTTGCAACACTATAGGGTCACTTTTTATAATGCTCTCGTACGTTTCATCAATCGTTCCTATGGGTCTCCATTAATTCTTTGATATTCTTTGACATTTAAATCATTCTCATCTTGAAGCATTTGTTTTGTCACCATTCTTTTCAATGTTCTCTTCTTCAAATGGTAACTGGCATAACTACCAATCATGACTTATAAATGATTTTGCATGGAATTCAGACAGCTCTCCAACATCAATTACATAAATCTAATATACTCTGGAATTTTTCATAAGAGTACCAATTCCATGTAGCACTTTTTTCAGCTGTTCTTGCACCATATTACTGAAATCCATCAAGAAACTAGGGCACCATGATTCTGACAAAGGGGCTTGAATAAACACTAATGTTTTATTTAGTAAGAAATATTTAGGTGGGAACTTACTTTTTTTTTTTTTTTAAACAGAGTCTTCAGCTCACTGCAACCTCCACCTCCCAGGTTCAAGTGATTCTCTTGCCTCAGCCTCCCGAGTAGCTGGAACTACAGGTGCTCACCACAATGCCCAGCTAATTTTTGTATTTTTAGTAGAGACGAGGTTTCACCATGTTGGCCAGGATGGTCTCAATCTCTTGACCTCATGATCCACCTGCCTCGGCCTCCCAAAGTGCTGGGAATACAGGCATGAGCCATCACCCCCAGCCTGGGTGGGAACTTTCTAAAATGTGTTTACCAAAAAATATTTTCATATTCTAACAACTTTTGCTTTCACATACAACTGTGATGACTTGGAAAAGTAACACTTAATGAGGATCCTCCTTATAAGCTGTTTCTTATGGTTATTATTGTTTTCAGTCCTAACAGTACTTCTCCAACCAGATTAAGATCTTGGAGACATACCCAATACAACAAGTATTTATTAAGGACCTACTCTGTGCTAAACAACTATAACAAGTGGTGAGAATACAGGAGTAAACAAGAGATCAGGTCCTTACTCCTAAGAGACTTACATTCTTAAAATGGGGAAGGGAAGAGAGTAGAGTCAACTATTTTAAATTAAACAATTAATGGGTGATAGGGTTGGAGAAGTGGAACATCTAAAGTTCTATACAATGGCCTATTATTAATGCCCTATATATTCAGACTCCTTTTTTTTTTTTTTTTTTTGACAGAGTTTCGCTCTTGTTGCCTGGGCTGGAGTGCAATGGCACGATCTCAGCTTGATTCTCCTGCCTCATGTCTTCCAAGTAGCTGAGATTGCAGGCATGTGCCACCACACCAAGCTAATTTTGTAATTTTAGTAGAGACAGGGTTTCTCCATGTTGGTCAGGCTGGTCTCAAACTCCCAACCTCAGGTGATCTGCCTGCCTAGGCCTCCCAAAGTGCTAGGATTACAGGCGTGAGCCACCATGTACAGCAATCAAACTTCATTTTAAGTGCAATGGGAAGCCAAAGCGTTTTAAGCAGGGAACAACTTCATTTTTAACAACTTAATTTTTATTTATTATGCTTGACAAAAGAGCTAAAGCCTCTGTATATTATCCTATTTCACAATCACTTACAATTTCCATATATTACTGATTCACAATTATTAAAAGTTAAAATGGGGAGAAATTAACTATGTAATCATTTGCCTAATTTTAGAACAGCTGAAACTGGTCACAGCCTCTCAATACAATCAGCTTCATTCTCAGGCTTTATTATACAAGTATATAGTTTTTACTCTGGGAAGAACTCTAAAATATGAACAATTGGAAATAGACATTTTTCCTCAGATAGAAATAACCTTTGTTTTCTTTATATTTCCTATTTCTCTTTGCCAGTAGATTATGTTCAACTTTTACTGGGCCGGTAATTTTTCAAAGTCGCTTTTTAAACATTTGTTGTTGCTTTCAAAGTTGCTGTTTTTGAAGGAAATTCCCCTTTGGAGTAAAAATTACCTGTCAGTAATTTTGTCCTAAAAGGAAAATTCTATACTTACAGCTACAACCGCTTCAGCAACCCCAGTCAAGACTGCTGGCCTAAGAGAATGCAGCAGAATTTTACTCTCAAGTAAAACAAAGAGCAGCAGTGTTGCACAATTCTCAGGACCCAGATTCATTAGCAAGGTGCTAAAGTTGGCTCCACTGAGAAAAAAAAAGAGAAAAAGAGATCATTGTGAACTATTTTGCTAAAACATGTTAAGATTTGCTTATTAAATTATTTCCTAAGTATTAGCAGATTGAGAGTCTAGAGTTAATTTCAAGTCTTCACTTATTTATCAATGAAAAGTATCAAATTTAATAAGATCATATAACTGGGTCATTTAAACTCATCCTCTAGTGACAAAAGGCATTTATCAAAAAAGATTTCCCTGAATAGCCATTTGAGTTGAGCTTAGAAGAATGGAGATAAAGATGGGAGTAAAGGGGTGACAGACAATATATGCAAGGGCCCTGGAACAAGAATAAACTGTTGTCATAGCCAGTAAGTTGAAATAAATCTATTGTGACTAAAGCATAGTAAGGGAAAGGGTGAAAACAGCAACAGAGTAGGCTGAAATTGAAATGATACTATTATATTTGCATTTTCAAAAGGACACACTGGCTACAGGGTGGATAAAGAACTGAAGAAAGATGAGGAAAAAGGTACCAAATAAGAGCCTAATAGTGAATTAGTCTGGGAAGACATCACGCACACCTAGTGTGATGCAGACGAAAAGAAGTAAATGGATTCAAGATATTTAGAAGGTAAAAATCAGTTCACCTTGAACATTTAGTTATGCACTAGATATGGGAAGGAGAGATGAGAAGAAAAGGGAAGTATCTACTATATGCAATCTTGCAACTCTCTTAACTGTTCCCATTTATAAAATAGCCCCACCATCCATCCAGCTATCAAAGTTAGAAACATTAAGGCTATATGTACCTAGTTTGTAAAATAACAATTAACTTTATTATACTAATCACTAAAATATTTTAAAGCATTCTGCTCCAAGTGAATAAATATATCATTTTAAATAGCAGTAATTACCTTAGTGGTAAAGGTGTAGAAACTGGCTGTGATAATATTAATGCATCATGAACTGACAGCTTAAAAAAAAAAAAAAAGATAAAGGTATATTAACCAAACCAAGAGATAAATTTCCAAACTGCTTTTGAAATCTATATATTTAGATCAAAGGCAACACTGAAAACATTAATAGTTTAATATGCAGACACACTTTTTGAAATGTACTAAAATATAAAATAATAGCAGTATTTACTAAGCAGTATTATATTAGTTCTTTCTCAGAATTTAATTTGACAGAATTTTGATTCACTTAATCAGTTAAGATACAATCATTTAAAATTTATGAAATCATTGCTTTTGAAAACCCTCAAATTCAGTTTTGCTCAACAGCCTGTAGGTACTTAGCAATTGCTTGGCACATTAATACTTGTGGAACTGAAATAACATTTAAGATCAACAATATCTGACTTAATCCTACCATATACAATGTTAAGAATGTCTTAGAAAAACTTTTAAATGGCTTCCCTCTATCAACCAGTGCTACTCAAAGTATGTTAAGTATGCCAGTATGTTAATTCTTACAATCCATAAAGATATAGTATATAAATGAAGAGCAAAATGTTAAGCAACTTTTATGACAATTTGACCTCTCTCCCATATCCAAGCACGTGATCAGTGGAACTACTACTATAGAGAGGGTACAGACCTGTTCATGTTGCATATGTTACAAGCTATATATGCATATGTCACAACCTACGTCTGCTACTTACAGAAAATAAAAGGAAACTGGTCCTTCAGCATAGTACTATTATAGACCTTGTTTAAGTTAACCTCCTCCAACCATTGCTCAAACATGCCCAAACATAATCCTGGGTTTAAAATTAGCTACATAAAGGCCATGCAAGGGCCAAAGATGAAAATGTTATGAACCAAGGATTATAATTATTCCAGTTCTGTACACTCAAATCCAGAATCCAGTAAGAAAGGATGATCAGTAAAACTACAAAGCACAGAAAATCCAAGGACTTCACGAATGCATACTGCTCCACCCCAAACCCAAAGGTATACAAAATCTACTCAGCAATGATGGGAGAGAACATATGCAAAGTTCTCCCCAAATATACTCTTTTTTGCTTACCTGGACAAGGATTCTCGGTCTTTGTGGTGAAGGAAAAGGGATGTTTTGCATAAAATGTGAAATGTGCCTAGAAAAAAATTTGAAATAAATATCATAATTACTTTTCTAAAATGCATCACAGCTTTTAACAAATCTTAAGTCTCACCATATATCATCCCAGATATGACATGGCCATCTATAATATATGCAAAGTAAGCAAATTTGCTTAGTGTAAATGAATGTATCCATGCCCACTAAACTTCTGAAACACACAATGTATTTCCTGACTCAAAGTCTATATTTATATCCCCTATAATTATCAGATAAATAAAAATAACATAAAAATAGTTTTCATGAAAGAAGTGAATTTTTATAGCCCTGGTTATCAGTGCCAGTACAGGGAGCAACTAACTGTGATATAATGAATTTACACTAAAATTGAATTTAATCCCAGATGTACTACTCTAACTTTGGAAGGCCACCTAACCATTCTATTTCTGCACCTATAAAAATTGCTTCTTAAGTTTCTTCAAAGTTTGAAACTCTTAGGAGTCACAAAAATGCAACACATTACTTCAACTGAAAAAAAAAAATTGATTATATACATTGATTGTATTTTCACAAGCTATTCATAGAATCTTAATTTTTCAAAAGGTTGCTAAATTATCACTAACATTAAATTTTACTTCAAAAAACTTTAAATTAGTCTGACAGCTGAAAGTTTAACCCAGAACTATAAATCATTAAATTGCCATTTCAAGAGTACAAAATGAAAGTTGCAACCATATTTCAATATCAAAGTGTGATGAGTTTATGTACAGTACTCTTTTTAAAGCTGATTTTTGGACAGAATTATTTTTAAACCTTCACATAATTATCCCTACCCACTAAACTAGCATGATATTCTTTCTGCTATAATGTAAAAGTTCTGAAATTATAAGAAACATCTATGTTTACACAAACTTTAGTACATTACAGAAAGCTCTTGACACATTTTGGTTTGTTAGCGGTATACATATATTATAAACTAACATAAACAGAAGTGAATGTGCCACTAGAAATCAGAAAAGATGGTTTAAAAAGGAGTAGCTCAACGTACATTTTTCTTGCTTACAAAAGATTTCCATGACAAAATGGACAAACTGAAGAGAAGGCTCAAGGAATTCTGTCAATGCTAAAACCAAAACCTCACTTTT
>NW_022436982.1:14464566-14481804 GCF_009761245.1 Sapajus apella
AATAATTTATATGAGTTACTTCTTCAGCTGAATTCTCAAAAGATTATTTGGCCATCATTACCACTACTATCCAATTTTAAGTTCACAGTCAATGATTCAGGTGAAGACAGGAGTAAGTAAAAAGTTGGTGTCTCATGCCTATAATCCCAGCACTCTGGGAGGCAAAGGTGGGTGGATCATGAGGTCAAGAGTTCAAGACAAGCCTGGCCAAGATGGTGAAACACCTTCTCTACTAAAAATACAAAAATTAGCCAGGTGTGGTGGTGGGCGCCTGTAATCCCAACTACTCAGGAGGCTGAGGCAGAGAATTGCTTGAACCCAGGAGGTGGAGGTTGTAGTGAGCTGACATCGCACCACTGCACTCCAGTCTCTTGAGTAGCAAAATTTAAATTTAAATTCAAAAAAGCTGGGTGAATGTAGCCTTTCTTCCCTTCCAACTTTGCTGCTAAAAGTTACACAAACAATGAAATGTATATATTTATATACCCAGTTTTCCACCAGTCATCTTTCTAATCATTATACATACTTTTCAATGGGAAGAGGATGTGGTCCAGACACAGAAAGTTTGTAGATAAACATAAGAAATTTCCTAAAAGCTTCAAAAAAAGGCCAGTGTGAGAGTAAACAAATGCATTTGTTTGTATTGATGGATTTGGAGACCAGTTTTCTCTCCACAGGCGTCAACAGGCCCAGCTGCATAAGCTGTTTTTCTGATAGAAGTTCCCGAGAGTATGGTTCATAAAACTGAATGGCAGCTCCATATACCTAAAGAGTAAGAGAACTGTTATAAGATTTGAGTTTGTTTCAAAGTATTAACTTTTCTTTTTCTCTTATTACACAAGAAATATTTGCTTGGAGTACATTTATACAGATAAATTACCAAAAAAAATCTTACCCAAAATTCTATCCCAGAGATAACCAGATTTTTATGTAAATCCCTCAAGATTTTTTCCACTGCAATTTTATATATTCAACTATGTATCTTACATAAAAATGGATGGTAACCTCTTGTAACTTGCTTTCATTTTTAAAAGTGAAATTTTTTTTTACCTAGCTCCTACCCTAGAGCATGAACTCTAATGACTCGCTCAACACATTTTTTGTGCTTTGTGTGTTTTTTGTTTTGTTTTGTTTTTCGGGGCTTTTTTTTTTTTTTTTTTTTTTTTTTTTTTTTTTTTTTTTTTTTTCTGTTTTTTTGACGGAATCTCGAGCTCTGTCACCCAGGCTGAAGTGTAGTGGCCGATCTTGGCTCACTGCAACCTCCAACTCCTGGGTTCAAGCGATTCTCCTGCCTCAGCCTCCCAAGTAGCTGGGATTATGAGTGCGTGCCACCACGCCCAGCTAATTTTTTGTATTTTTAGTAGAGGCAGGGTTTCACCATGTTAGCCAGGATGGTCTATATCTCCTGGCTTCATGATCCACCCACCTCGGCCTCCTAAAGTGCTGGGATTATAGATGTGAGCCACTGTGCCCGGCCCAGATTTTTTTTAATTGGGTTAAAATATACATAACATAAAATACACCACTTTAACCATTTTCAACCACTTTAACAATTCACTAGTATTAAGTAACTTCAAAATGGAGTGCAACCGGTATAACTATTCATTTCCAGAACTTTTTCATTACCCCAAACAAAAGCTCTATAACCCTTAAACAGTAAATTCCCATTCTCTTGCCCTCAATCCAAGTCCCTGATAAGCTCTATTGTACTTTCTGTCTCTATAAGTATAGCTATTCTAGGTACCTCCTATAAGCGGAACCATACAAAATTTATTCATTTGTGTCTGGCTTATTTCACTTGGAATAATGTTTTCAAGATTCATCTATGTTGTAGCACATACCCAAATTTCATTCCTTCTTAAGGAATAAATAATAATTCCATCATATGCATATACCACATTTTGTGTATCCATTCATATGCTGATGAACATTTGGATTGTTTCCTCCTTTTGCCTATTACGAATAATCCTGCTACAAACACTGGTGTACAAGTATCCTCTGATTGAGTCTCTGCTTTCAATTATTCTGGGTATATGCCTAGGCATGTAAGTGCTGGATCGTATGGTAATTCTATGTTTAACATTTGGAAGGGGTTGCCAAATTGTTTTCTACAGCAGCAGCATTTGATTTTCTTATCAGCAATTCACAGGTTCAATTCCTCGATATCCTCGCCTTGTATGACATTAAGATACAGCTGACACTCCTCTGTCTTAAAACTCTTTACTCCTTTGTTGTCTTTGTATTCCCTAAAGTTCTAATGTGCACTTCTATTTAGAAAATTTCATTCTCTCATGGTTTTAACTATAATCACTAGACTAAAAAAACACAAATCTTTACCTGATCGAAACTCAGACTCCAATACCCACCTGGATGTCGTACAGGCATCCCAAACCAATATTTTCAAAAGTGAACTCATTATCTAAATATTTCATCCAATATGCCTAATCTTACTCAGTTATGTCATACAATCCCCAAGCTAGAAATTTTGAAGTCAAACTCAATTCCAATTCCACTTACCACATATCAAAGCAACTATTGAGGCCCTAACTGGTCTCAAGTGAGAAAAAAGCATTTTAGTGAAAAATACACTGAAGAAAGAGTCGTTCAGAGATAATATCTGATCCTTCAAAAGTTCCCCACTTCAGGTAAAATGCCACAATCTGTATAAGTGGCATGATGTTCTCAACTCCTGATAGTACCTACTGTTCCTGCTCAACAATACAGAGCTACCAGGCACATAGACTAGTTCATAATTTTGTGCCTTGGTATATTTTGCTTAGCCTTGGTACTTCCTCTGATCTGTCCATTCCTTAAAACACTGCAAAGAAATTCTATCACTATACCCATCCCCTTCTCCCAACAATCAATCCTTACTTCTGTATTTTATAAATCTTGCCAACTATTTAGTCATTATATATATCACAATAACCCTTGGCTTTACACACATACCATTCCCAGATACAATTATTTCAAAGTGATCTCAAAGTTTGTAACAAGCAGTATGACAAATGTATAAACATAAATTTTACACACCTCAATGCTTCCATGTTGATATCCCCTAACTAATGAATAAACCAAGCAGATCACCCAGTATCCACATCTCAAATGAGACTTTATTGTTCTCTACTGTCAAAGTATATTAGGTAACTCTTAAATGTTTGGAGATCTTAAAATTTTCAGTTATTTTTACTAATTTCAGCAGGAGAAATTATAAGTGATTATTAAGCTAACAAGTTAGTTTAGTAGTAGGCAATCGAGTTAATATAATATTGATCTTCACTCAGCATTTTCTATGTTCCAGGCACTATGCTGGATACTTTACATACATTATCTTTAACATAGTGGTTATAAACGTGTAGCCTGTACCTGTAGAATGAGGTCATAGATATATTTTGTTTCATCCACATGAGTCAGTTCAGGGTATGTTTTTCCAGCAAATATTGCCTATTTTATTAAATTTCCTTAGAAAGTTTTCTATTTTTAGGCCGGGCGCGGTGGCTCAAGCCTGTAATCCCAGCACTTTGGGAGGCCGAGGCGGGTGGATCACGAGGTCAAGAGATCGAGACCATCCTGGTCAACATGGTGAAACCCCATCTCTACTAAAACTACAAAAAATTAGTTGGGCATGGTGGCGCGTGCCTGTAGTCCCAGCTACTCAGGAGGCTGAGGCAGGAGAATTGCTTGAACCCAGGAGGCAGAGGCTGCGGTGAGCTGAGATCGCGCCATTGCACTCCAGCCTGGGTAACAAGAGGGAAACTCCGTCTCCAAAAAAGAAAGTTTTCTATTTTTAAATTTCTACTCCTATCAGCTTTTTATTATGAATACTGTTTATTTTTGCCTTCTCTTCTTTATAAATCAGTTTATGTCATTATTACTGTTATATACAATGTATGTTTTACATCAGACAATAAATGTCTTTTCTCTCTAGTTGTTTTTTCTTTTTTGGTTTTTTTGTCTCTGGTGTTCCATCATTGCACTATGATATAAAAAGAGGCGGAATAGGCCAAGCGTGGTGGCTGACACCTGTAATCCAGCACTTTGCGACACCAAGGCGGGTGGATCAGCTAAAGTTAGGAGTCCGAGACCAGCCTGACCAAGATGGTGAAACCCTATCTCTACAAAAAAAAAATACAAAATTAGCCGGGTGTGGTGGTACATGTCTGTAATTCCACTACTTGTGAGGCTGAGGCAGGGGAATCACTTGAACCTGGGAGGCAGAGGTTGCAGTGAGCTGAGATCACGCCATTGCACTTCAGCCTGAGAAACAAGAGTGAAACTCCATCTCAAAAAACAAAACAACATAAAAAGGTGGGATTATTCATTTATTTACTTGTTTACTTTTCTCTGCTGCAGATTCAGAGTGCATCGCTAATCTGAAGACTCAATTTTTTCATCAACCTTGGAA
The DNA here is from genome assembly GCF_009761245.1 of Sapajus apella. Lineage (NCBI taxonomy): Eukaryota > Metazoa > Chordata > Mammalia > Primates > Cebidae > Sapajus > Sapajus apella. The sequence continues at coordinate 14,468,972 of NW_022436982.1, forward strand.
AACTCTCAACCATTAGCTCTTAAATGTAGCTTTGTCCTTTTCTAGTCACTCCTGCTGGAACTCATTAAACACCTATTAGACCTTCTAATACTATCTGCTACATTTTTTGACTCCTTTTATGTTTTACATTTGTATGTGCCACATTTAAGGTAACCTATCTTCCACTTCACTAATTCTCCCTTCAGGTGTGTCTTATCTCTGCTTTTTTTCTTCTTTTGAGACAGACTATCACTCTGTAGCTCAGGCTGGAGGGCAGTGGCGCAATCTCAGCTCACTGCAAACTCCGTCTCCTGGGTTTAAACGATTCTCATGCCTCAGCCTCCAGAGTAGCCAAGATAGTTCTTACATCATTTCAATAATATTTTAATTTATAACATCTTTTATATTATCATTCTGTCATTTCAATGTCTTGAGGGTCTAACCCAGCTTTTTAATTGCGTCTGTTGATTCTTTCTGTGGTACCTATGTCTTCTATTTGTCATCATCATCTCGAGTCCTGGGTTTTGAAAGTGTAGAGAGACTTTATCTTTGCTTCTGTAAAGTTCCCGAGGTATCAATATCCTGATAGCAATTTTCATGTGGATTTCTCATCATGGGGATGACAGTGTAAATTTAAACCAAAATGTATCATGTCCAAATAATCCTAACATTCAAATAAAACTTGTATTAACCACTTTATAAAATAAAAACATGGCAAAAATAGGTTTAATCAATGATGCAAAAACATACCTTTTTGGCTGAAGAAACTGTCAACACAAAAGTTGAAAAAACTGGAAGTGGATATTTGGTTTCTGGATCCCAGCACTCAATAGTGGCTCCCATAGGAAGGCAGAAGAGAGGTACATCTGATTCTGAGAGTGGAAATGACTCATAGTCCTCTTCTGGATATCTAAAAATTAAACCTTTTGAAGAATGAGACAACAATAAATTTTTTAAATAGTTACTTTGCCATAAATTACATATGATAGATATTAATGGAATATTTTAATACCAAATTTCATGGCAATACTTGTGTGGTATTTTTAAATCGATTTTTATCTTGCTATAACAGAAACTACAATAAACAAGTTTGCCCCTGACATTTTACCCATGGATTTATAGTTCATTGTAACATAAAAATGTATTAATATACTACTTGAGACTCCATTCAACCAATCTTGATCACCAATCAATGTATTTTCTTCTACACATGCCAACAACTTACGAAAAATCGTAAGAAACATACAGAAAAATTTACCAACTATTTCAGTTAGTCTTCTGTGAAAAATTCAGGGAAGAGACAAGTGTTATCAAATAATGCTGAGGCAACAGAAATTATCACAGCCCCTAAACTCATCTTGAGAGAGAAGCAGGGTAAAAGGCATGCAACATGAAAAGTAAACGAGACAGAAACGTTGTGACTAAGTACAGAGTACATGAGACCCAGAAAGTAGGAGCAAGGGGCACTTTGAGAAGCACAATAAAGCCCCTTCAGAATAAATTACCTACATGGCATCAGTTCATTAGCCTCTAAGGACATCAATACATGGACCATCTCCAAGTGAAAAACTTCAAAATAAGTAGTAGAATTTTGAGCCCAAATTCAGTATCCAAAACTCTCTATTCTAAAGTAAGTGTCTCATATCAAATAACTGAATGCTTTTTTACAGCTTAAGTTTTTTAAGTGATATCCTTCCCCACAAAAAAAATTAAGAAATCACATACAATCAACATATTACAGCAGTATTAAAAGTATCACTCTTTTTTTTCTTTTTTTTTTTTTTTTTAAGACAGAATCTTGCTCTGTCACTCATGCTGGAGTGCAGTGGTGCAATCACAGCTCCCTGCAACCTCTGCCTTACGGGTTCAAGCAATTCTCATCTCTCAGCCTCCCAAGAAGCTAGGACTACAGGTGTGCACCACCACGCCTGGCTAATTTTTGTATTTTTAGTAGAGACAGGGTTTCACCATGTTGGCCAGGCTAGTATCAAACTCCTGGCCGCAAGTGATCTGCCCACCTCAATCTCCCAAAGTGCTGGGATTACAGGCATGAGCCACCATGCCCAGCCTACAGTATCAAATTTTAAAATAATACTGAATTTTATATTTTTTAGCTGTTGCCATTATTTTTATATGGTAAATTAAATGGTTTGGTTCATTAGTATGAATGTTGTTTCATGAAAGGCAACAATTTTTGGATATTGATTTGCCTGACTTCCCTGAAGTAAAACTTTATTTCAAGAACTGTGCAAAATCAAAAAGTAATTAGCACTGCTTCGTTTCACAAAGAAGTATTCCAGTATCTTTTCTATTTACAACTGGAGCATACCTGTATTTTCAGTTTTTATCCCACCATACCAGTGGGATGAAGAGGTGACACTTAAATCTTTACAGCCCTTGACACTTTAATGTGCAGTAAGAATGTGGCGATAGATTTCTCAAACACTTCATGGCAGAAAAGTTTCTCAGGCCCTCCTCTCCTCCATTTAGCTGATTCTTTGCAACAAAGGAGAAAGGAAGCAAGTCCACCTTTCATGGCAAGTAACATGTGGTTTCAAATCAGACACACAGAGATAAGAAAAGGAAATATAAGAAGTAAAGATGCAGTTGACACCTTTCTGATTGCCAAAATATAAAAGGTCAGAGAGTAAACAACTTTCCATTATACTGTTAAATCGATTAACGCAGACCAAAAGTTTGAATGTTTATTCCACATATGTTTGCTTTGGATAAATGTTTAAATTAAATTAACAGCATGTTTGGTCGGGGTATTAATATATCTTGTATATGTAATGTATTTAAGAAAACATTTATCTTTATATGCTATAATTATAGATAATTTTATGAATAGATCAATTCTACAAACTATATAAGGGAACATACTTTGTTTCTTTAGCCAAATGTTAATATGCACCAATAAGTACAGCAATTGAGACAATTTTTTTTTAAATTCACTTACCAGCCTTATATGCTATTGCATTTGAAGCAGGAACAGACTTCTTATAACACAGAAACACGCTGGAACCCCACTGTAAAACATAAATTAGGTTTATAAAAAGACAAAAGAGTTAAAAGAAATTCATTTTGTTGGATATTATCTAAAGATTCTTGTTATTTACTCAGGAGAGTCTTTAAAATATGTTTATATGACAAACTACATAGTATAAAATACATCACAGCATGAAGTTCAGAACACTAAAATAAGAGAGTAAGAAAACAATGCTACAAAAATCAAACTAATATGAAGGCAGTTTCAAAAGATTTAATTTTGCAATGACCCAGAGATTGCCCCTGCTTGTAAGACACAGCACAAAGTGGAGTGCGCACTAGAGCCCAAAATGAGGAAGACTGGGATCACTGGAGTGCTACGAGGTCATCACCTCCAGAGGCAACCCTGTCTTCACTAATTGTTCTGAGTGCATTTGTCACCTCCGTCTATATAACATTAAGCTAATATTAGTTTGACTTGAAGGTATTTTTCAAAGTAAATCTGAACTAAAATAAACTGTAGTCTTTAAAAACTATGAATCAAATGTTTATGTTCATTTTCCTCTTCACTAGAGTCCTTTTAAAAAGTAAGTATGCACAACTGCAATATTTTCTCTTCAGCCCAAGAGTTCAGGAGCATCCTGGGCAGCTTAAGGAGACCCTGTCTCAAAAAACAAAACAGGTAGGCATGGTGTCTCACGCCTGTAATTCCAGCACTTTGGGAGGCCGAGGCAGGCAGATCACTTAAGGTCAGAGGTTCAAGACCAGCCTGGCCAACATGGTGAAACCCTGTATCTACTAGCCTGTAGTCCCAGCGACTTGGGAGGCCAAGGTGGGAAGATCACTTGAGTGTGGAGGGTCAAGGCTGAGGTGAGCTGTGATCACACCACTGCACTCCACCCTGGGAAACAAAGCAAGACTCGGTCTCAAAAAAAAAAAAAAAAAAATCGAATGAATTAATAAATCAACATGAGGAGAGCCCCTACCATTCTATCCCTGCAGTTATCCCTGAAGATACCAGTGAAATCCAAAAGGTAATAAAACCTTTGTTAATGTAACTCAAACAGTATTAGGATTAACTCCTCCAAAAATATCCCTGACTTAAAGATGAAATTATTGTAAATCACGGGATGGGATTTTAAACATTATTATCAATCATAAAAATTAGGAAAAAATAAAAACAAACATCATGAAAATATAAAATGTGAGTAAAGTATATACCCAACAGTAAACAGCAATCCAAAACATATCCTTTTTTGTTTTCATATGAAACTTTGAAAATAAAAACTTTATTCTTACCATTCCACAATTTAAGTTTTTATCAACTTTGCAGAAGGTATGAGGAGGAGTTTCTCCTTTACTGGTTACAATAACACAGATATCAGTTACAGCCAAGGAATTCTGGGGTCGAACTGGAGGAGCCCTTCGATAAGTGATAAAGATTCTTTGTGAAGTAGTTGAACTATTGTTGACATTGGCACAGCGACCATAGGGTGTGGCTAGGATCACTTCACATCCTGGAATAAGCCGTTCTTTCCCTTCATATAGAACTCTGCATGGCAGGAAGGAAGGGAAGAAATAGATATAGATACATACATACACACAAACATATGTACCTATATATATACATACTACATACATTTCAGGTTAATGCTGATTTTCTTCTTGAAACCAAGAAAATTTTTTTGGTTTCTCCTATTGTTTCCCGATCTCCACTACAAACCAAATTTAAATTATTCCTTTGGGAACTTTAAGTCTTTTAATTATTTTTCAAAACCCAAAACATAATTTGAGAAATGTAAACAGGATTGAACAACTTGATTTTTTTATTGCTTAATAACAAGCAACATATGAAAAAAGAAACAGGCAACACCACAAACATCTTCAGGTCAATTCCTAGACGTTTCAAGAAGTATTCAGATGTTTTCATAAAAATTCCCTTCATAATTTGTCAATTTTTTAGCTTTAAAAATTATTTGAAAACTATAAAACATTAAAGAGCTAAATAAATAAGACATCTTATGCTTACGGACAAAAGACAATATTGGTAAGATGGTAATACCCTCAAATAGATCAATAAAGTCAATGCAATTTCTATCTAAATCCCAGCTGCCTCTGTTTTTTCTTGTCAAAGCAATCTGGAAAAAGAAGAAAGCTGGAGGACTCACACTTCCCTATTTCAAAACTACCACACATTTACAGTAATCGGTGCAATGTACTGGCATAAGGATAAACATATAGATCAACAGAATTCAATGGAGGTTCCAAAATTAAGCCTTTATATTTGCATCTGTTTATTTCAACAACGGTGCCAAGACAATGCAATTAGGAAACAATGGTCTTTTCAACAAGTGGTGTTAGAATAACTGTATATCTACATGCAAAAGCATGAAGCTGGACCCCTTCCCTGTACTACTCATCAAAAAAACTAAAAATGGATCAAAATTAATGTAAGAACTAAAACTATAACAGTCTTAGAAAAAAAACAGGGATAAATATTTGTGACCTTAGGTTAGACAAAGCCTTCTTAAATATAATACCAAAAGTACAAGCAACTAAACATGCTAAGTGAAGAAAAATAAAAAAACAGTCACAAAGACCACATATAGTGATTCTGTTTTTATGAAATGTCTAGAATAGGCAAATCCATAGACAGAAAGTAGATTAATAGTTACCTAGGGGTAGAAGGTGAGAAAGACTACTAAACAGCAACTGCTAATGACCATGGGGTTTCTTTTTAGATAGATGAAAATGTTCTAAAATTAATTGGGGTGGCAGCTGCACAACTCTGTAAATAATACTAAAAATCACTGTATACACTTTAAGTAAATAAACTGTGTGACATGTGAACTGTATCTCCATAAAGCTGTTAAAGCCCAACTAATATTAAAATATACTATAAAGCCTCTATATTTAAATCAGGAGAGTATTAGCAAGTAAGTGAACAGACAAACAGAAGAAAAATCTAGTATATGATGATGGTCATATCTCAACATACAAAGGGAAGGATAAATTTTTAAATTTAATAAGCAGGATTTAGATAATTGGATTGTCATTTGGAAAAAAATAAAATTCTGTCCATACTTCAGACTATACACCAGAAGGGGATCCCCCAGTGGATCACAGATCTAAACATAAGGAATGAAATCATACTAGTGCTAAATAGAAGTATACCTAGCAGTTCCAAAAGACTATGACTCAAAATCTAGTAGCAATAAATATGAGAGTAGAAAAATGAACTACATAAAATAAATTTTACATGACAACAAACACCATAAGCCAAGATAAAAGACAAGTTATAGAGTTGAAGAAAATACTTGGCAACTTATTTCACAAAAAGTTCATCTTCCTAATACATAAAAAAAACTCCTTTTAAAAAAATCAAGGTAAAGATTAAAAATCTGTTCATAGTGTAAGCAAAAGAAAAAAGAAAATCACCCATTAAACAGATGTAGAAATGCTTAACCTCAATGAAATTACTGTGATATACAATTAATCTCTGTGAGACTGACAAAAAATATAAAAGTCAGACCACATACTTTGTTGATGGGATGTGGATAAAAAAGCACTCACATATATAGCAAAATATAAAATGGCACAAACACTATAGAGAAAAATTTAGTAACATTTAACAAAATTATATGCACATTTATACTTTAATCCAGCAATCTTTCCTAAGATCTACCTGAAAACATACCTCCAAAAATATGTAACAATAAATGCACAAAGTTATTCATCAAGTATTCTTTTAATATCACAAAACTGGGAACAACCCAAATGTCCATCAGTAGGGGTTTTGTTGAATAAAGTAAATACATCCACACAAATAAGTATTATACAGTCACACAAAATAATGAAAAAATCTTCTATTCAGATACAGACTGATTCCCAGTACATACTCTTAGGTGAAAAAAGCAAAGTACAAAATAGGATATGGAGTATCTACATTTTGGCTCCTACTTCCTTTCAATTAGCTTAGTAAACAAACGAAAAAATGTCAATTTGTTGGTGACAAGTATATTGTTCATTATTCTATAGTCTATCATCTAGGAGAAAAGGATGCTTGTGTTTATTATAATAGTTTATCAACTTTCCATATGTCTGAAGTTTCTCAAAAAACAAAAGAGCTGGAGAACCAAATCAGCTGAAAGTCAATGAATCTGATAAAGAGAAGAAAATAAGAATTGTGTATGGTCTATGATTCTGTATCTTAAGAAATGCAGCTGATATATAAAACAACATACTGCCCTGTTCAGATTATACAGACATGCACCACATAACGATGCTTCAACTACAGACTACATATACTAAGGTGGTACCATAGATTAAAATAGAGTTGAGAAATTCCTATCACCTAGTATGTACAATACTATATCTTTTATCATTAGAGTATACTCCTAGTTACAAAAAAAGTTAACTGTAAAACAGTCTCAGGCATAAGAATGCCATCTGGAATACCTCCTAAAGGTATCATAGAGCTTATAACAACTCTATGTGGGTTACTACCCCTGAAGACCTTTCAGTGGGACAAGATCTGGTGGCAGAAGGCAGAGACAGTGATGATACTGGCTCTCTGTAGGCCTAGGCTAACGTGTCTTTTTGTCTTAATTTTTAACAAAAGAGTTTAAATAGTTTAAAAAAAAAAAAAAAAAACCAGGGACAAAAGTTCACACCCCTAATCCCACCACTTTGGGAGGCCAACGTAGAAGGACTGCTTGAAGTCAGGAGTTCAAGAACAGCCTAGGAAACATAGGAAGATATCATCTTTGCAAAAAACTTTCAAAATAAGAAAACTGTATTTTTAACCAGCCAGGTGCGATGGCTCACACCTGTAATCCTAGCACTCTGGGAGGCCAAAGTGGGCAGATCACCGGAGGTCAGGAGTTTGAAACCAGGCTGGCCAGCATGGTGAAACCCTGTCTCTACTATAAAATACAAAAAGATTAGCCAGGCATGGTGGCAGACACCTGCAATCCCAGCTACTCAGGGAGGCTGAGGCAGGAGAATCACTTGAACCTAGGAAGCAGGTTAAAGCTGCAGTGAGCCAAGATCGTGCCACTTACTGCACTCCAGCTTGGGAGACAAAACAAAACACCAACTCCAAAAAAAAAAAAAGAAAAAAAAAAAAAAAAAAAAAAAACCCAAAGTTTAAATACCAAGCCAGTCCCAGCTATTCAGGAGGGTGAGGCAGGAGAAGGATCACTTGAGCCCAGGAGTGCAAGGCCAGCCTGGGCAACATAACAAGCCTCCATTTAAAAGAAGGTTTTTTTGTTGTTTTTTTTTAATTTTTGCCGGGTACAGTGGCACATGCCTGTAATCCCAGCACTGTGGGAGGGAGAGGTAGCTGGATCACTTGAGTTCAGGAGTTCACGACCAGCCTGGGCAACATGGAGAAACCCCACCTCTACAAAAAACAAAAACAAAAAAATTAGCCAGGAGTGGTGACACACACCTGCTACTCAGGAGGCTGAAGTGAAAGGATTATCGCCTAAGCCCAGGAGGTAGAGGCTGCAGTGAGCCTAGATTGTGCCACTGCACTCTAACCTGGGCAACAAAGTGAGACCCTGTTTTGAAATAAATAAATAAATAAATAAATAAATAGTAGAAGAAATTTTTTAAATAGAAAAAAACAATAAGGATTTAAAGAAAGAAAAACATTTTTGTATAGCTGTATGGTATTTGTGTTTTAAACTAAGTATTACTACAAAAGAATCAAAAAATTAACAAAACCTCTAAAAGTTTATAAAGTAAAAAGGTTACAATAAGCTAAGGTTAATTTATTAAAGTCTACAGTAGTGTACAGTCATGTCCTAGGCCTTCATATTCACTCACCACTCACTCACTGACTCACTCAATATATCACATGTATATATGGTAAAGTATTACAGGTATTCTAAAAGCACATAAATTTTACAGAAGAGTCAAGGTAGCCATTTGGGCTGTGCTGGGTACAAAGGTCCACTCTGTAGGCTTTTACAAAAAAGAATGACTTCATTGGTAGACTAGATACGAGATATTTCATGAAAAGCGTAACACTTATCTGTAAACACCCTCCTCCCAGCACTGAAAGCCACACAGTACAACTGTATTTAAAACAGGACTGCTCTTTTGTTAAACAAGAACAGATCTTCACAAGAGCTCACTATATAACCCAAGCAGCTCCTTAAAATTACAGTGTCTTTATTATAGCTTCTCATTCTACTGTGTTTAATTAATCATCTTATTTGATTACACAACAGAAACAAAATGACATTTTAGGGTCTTATGTCTTCATTTTAATATTCTTTTGAGAGCAAATGATCTAACAATTCAAGTGCAATGCAGAGAAATTCAATAAGGGTGGATACGAACATGTAATATATTACTATAATTAATCCTGAAGTAACAATACAACTATAATAATAAACTATCAATAATAAAACTATCAAGGATTTCAAATTTCTACTTCCATGAGTCTTAAATAAATTTTTTTCTTTCACTACAGCAAAGAAAATAAGTCACCATACCCAATATCTGTAAGGGGTGGTTTATCTCTCCCTCTCTTGTAACAGAGGAAAAGTTCTGGGCTTTTCAGACTTCCATAATTCAGGTTTGCCTGGAGAGCTGATGGAGTAGCTTCCACACAGGTGTAACCTTCAGGTACTGTTTCTCCAGCTGATTTGATAATAACAGCAATGTCTGTAATTGGAGCTTTAGGTCCAGTTGACTTAGTATCTAAACGATTTATTTCTTGATCCAAAAGGGTAGATGTGTCAGTGAGACCAGCTACGACAAAGTAGTCTGTCACTCTTGGTCCTTTGTCTTCTATCATGGCTGCTACTATATTTCCTAGAAGAGGGAGAAGAAAGATATCAATAAAACACTTTATCCTGACAAAAATTAATATATCCCTGAGTTAACAATCATCAATTAGCACACTTCTCAGCTGGAGTTATAATCAAATTGTCATTCTGAGAAGAAGGCTATTTTTATCATCCCGTCAGATTTTACCTCCTACAAAGTACAAGTTAACAACATCAATTCATTTGTAACACAACTATAATCTTTTCACTTGTGTAAGGCTCTATTAAGAGTAATCTCCCGGCACGGTGGCTCATGCCTGTAATCCTAGCATTTTGGAAGGCCGAGGCAGGTGGATCACAGGTCAGGAGATGGAGACCATCCTGGCTAACACGGTGAAACCCCATCTCTATTAAAAATACAAGAAATCAGCCTGGCGTGGTGGCATGCTCCTGTAGTCCCAGCTACTCGGGAGGCTGAGGCTGGAGAATCCCTTGAACCCAGGAAGGAGAGGTTGCAGTGAGCCAAGATCACGCCACTGCACTTCAGCCTGGGTGACAGAGCAAGACTCCGTCTCAAAAAAAAAAAAAAAAGAATAATCCAACTGGGGCCTGGCACAATGGCTCATGCCTGTAATCCTACAACTGTCGGGGGCCAAAGCGAAGATCACCTGAGGTCATAAGTTCAAGACCAGCCTGGCCAACATGGCGAAACCCTGTCTCTCCTAAAAATATAAAAATTAGGCTGGGCACAGTGGCTCACACCTGTAATCTTAGCACTTTGGGAGGCCAAGGTGGGTGGATCACCTGAGGTCAGCAGTTCAAGATCAGCCTGGCCATGATGGAGAAACCTCATCTCTACTAAAAATACAAAAATCAGCTGACTGTGGTAGCGGGCACCTATAATCCTAGCTACTCGGGAGGCTTAGGCAGGAAAATTGCATCAACCGGGAGGGTGGAGGTTGCAGTGAGCCAAGATTGTTTCACTTCCCTCCAGCCTGGGCGAAAAAGAGAAACTCCATCTCAAATAAATAAAAAAATATTAGCCAGGCATGGTGGTGTGCACCTGTAGTCCCAGCTACTCAAGAGGCTGAGGCACGAGAATCACTTGAACCAGGAAGGCGGAGGTTGCAGTAAGCCGAAATTGTGCCACTGCACTCCAGCCTGGGCAACAGAGTAAGACTCTGTCTCCAAAAAAAAAGTCAGGGCTGGTGGCTCATGCCTGTAATCCCAGCACTTTGGGAGGCTGAGGTGGGTGGACTGCTTGAGGTCAGGAGTTTAAGACCAGCCTGGCCAACATGGTGAAACCCCATCTCTACTAAAAGTACAAAACTTAGTCAGGTGTGCTGGCAGGTGCCTATAATCCCAGTTAGGCTGAGGCAGGAGAACTGCTTGACCCTAGGAGGCAGAATTTGCAGTGAGCTGAGACAGCACCACTGCACTCCAGCCTAGGCAACAGAGCAAGACTCCATCTCAAACAATAATGGTAAAAAAACTATCAGAGGTGGACTATGGTATTTTCCTTTGAGCCAAATGCCTTAATGAACAATATTCAGACCATTCAAAATATCGTTCACTTTTAAGTTACAGGAGTTTTAGAGCTAAACTCCACATTTAAATAAATTGAGTGCATCATTAATTAGTCAAGATCTAAGATCAGAAAAATTAAAGAAATAGTAATAAATAATCATTAAAGCAGTTTCTTAACAATCCAGTTATAACTCTTTGCTTTATAAACATTAAACTTTCCACAAACACAATGTAAAATAAGTAAGCTTAGGAATCATTAAATATTTTATATCTAAAAATACCAGAGCATAAGAAACAAAAACCAATGAAACCATTCCCACAATCAAGATAGTGAAACATATCTGTCAACACCAAAATTTTCTTTTTCCACTTTCATTATCTCTCCTCCCCAGGCAACAAGTTATCTCCTTCCTATCACTATAGATAAGTTTCTAGAATTTATATAATAAGTAGACTCATACAGTATATATTCTTTCTCTGGATTCTTTCACTCATCATAATTATTTTGTGATAAATGCATGTTGTTGCTTATATCAACAGTTCATTCCTTGTTATTACTGAGTGATATTCCACTGTATGAATATACCACAGTATGTTTATGCATTCACCTATATTAATAGACATTTGGGTTATTTCCCGTGGGAAGCTATTACAAATAAAGCTGCTATGAATACCCATGTACAAATCTTATGGACATAATGCTTTCATTTATCTTGGGTAAATTCCTAGAACAGGATGGTTGGATTAGGTGTTTATAGGTCTAAAAAACTGCCAAACAGTTTTCTAAAGCGAGTGTACCATTTTTTTCACTCTTGTCAGCTTTATTTGAGAGTTCCAATTGTTCCACATCCTCTTCAACACATTATAAGATCGGTCTTTTTAATTTTGACATTCTAATCAGTATGTAGTGATATCAACTTGTGATTTTAATTTTTAATTACTGTTGATACTGAACATCTTTCCATTAACTTATTTTCCATCCATATATCTTCTTTGATGAAATTTCTGTTCAAATGTTTTGCCCATTTTTTTAACTGAGTTGTTTATTTTCTCATACAAGTTCTTTATGTTCTCATGAAAGTTGAGAGTTCTTTATGTATTCTTGAGACAAGTCATCTATCAGATATATGCTCTGCAAATATTTTCTCCCAGTCTGTGACTTGTCTTTTTATAATCTCTTATAGTGTCTTATGAAAAACAGAGGTTTTACAATTTTTATGAACTCCTATTTATTAACCTACTCTGTATAGATGATGCTTGTAATGTCATTTCAATCATGTCTGTCAGGCATGGTGGCTCACACCTGTAATCTCGGCACTTCGGGAGGTGGAGGTGGGTGGATCACCTACGGTCAGGAGTCTCGAACCCCTGGCCTCAAGTGATCCGCCCACCTCTGGCCTTCCAAATTGCTGGGATTTCCAGACCAGCCTTACCAACATGGAAACCCTATCTCTACTAAAAAGACAAAATTAGCCAGGCATGGTGGTGCATGCCTGTAATGCCGGCTCACATCTGACAAAACTCCATCTCTACCAAAAATAAAAATAAAAAAAAAAA
>NW_022436982.1:14481904-14529921 GCF_009761245.1 Sapajus apella
AAAAAAAAAAAAAATCTCTCTCATGTTTTCTTCTAAATGTTTTATAATTTTAGGTTTTACATTTAGGTCTATGATGCATTTTAAATTGATTTTTGCATAACGGAGCGAGGTATAAAAGAAGATTCATTTTTTTACACATGGATATCCAATTTTTCCAGAACCCTCTGTTGAAAAAACTCTCCTGGCCAGGCGCATTGGCTCATGCCTGTAATCCCAGTACTTTGGGAGGCCAAGGCAGGAGAATTGCTTAAGTCCAGTAGTTCAAGACCAGCCTGGGGAACATAGCTGGAGTGCAATGGCATGATCTCGGCTCACTGCAACCTCCGCCTCCCGGATTTAAGCAATTCTCCTGCCTCAGCCTCTGAAGTAGCTGGGATTATAGGCATGCACCACCATGCCTGGCTAATTTTGTCTTTTTAGTAGAGACAGGGTTTCCATGTTGGTAAGGCTGGTCTGGAAATCCCAGCAATTTGGAAGGCCAGAGGTGGGCGGATCACTTGAGGCCAGGGGTTAGAGAACAGCCTGGCCAACACAGAGAAACCCTGTCTTTACTAAAAATACAAAAAAATTAGCCCGGTATGGTGGAACATGCCTATAATTCCAGCTACTCGGGAAGCTGAAGTACAAGAATCACTTGAACCAGGGAGACAGATTGCAGTAAGCCAAGATTGTGCCACTGCATTACAGCCTGGGTGACAGAGCAAGACTCTATCTCAAAAAATACATATATATTAATTTTTACCTTTAAAAAAAGGCCTACTGTGATTTTAATTAGGATTGCATTAAAACTATATGTCAAGTTAAGGAGGCTTGATATCCTAGCATGGATTCATGGGTCACTGAGTCTTCTAACCCATGAACAAGGTTAATCTCTGCATTTACTTAGATCTTTTAAATTTTTTCAGCAATGTTTCAGAGTTTGCAACATACAGGTCTTTCACAACTTTGGTCAGATTTATTCCTAAGTACTTAATAATTTAGATGCTATTGCAAATGTCATCATTTCATTTTTAATTCAATTTCCAATTATTCATTGCTACTATACAGAAATACAATTGATTTTTACATATTGATCTTACATAATGGAATCCTGCTAAAGTCACTTATAAGTTTAGAGCATTTTTGTAGGTTCCATCAGACCTTCTACATAATGTATCTGTGAATAAAGACAATTTTTACTTCTTTCTCTCCATTGTAGATGCTTTTTTTTTTTTTTGAGACGGAGTTTCACTCTTGTTACCCAGGCTGGAGTGCAATGGTGCGATCTCGGCTCACCGCAACCTCCGCCTCCTGGGTTCAGGCAATTCTCCTGCCTCAGCCTCCTGAGTAGCTGGGATTACAGGCACGCACCACCATGCCCAGCTGATTTTTTGTAGTTTTAGTAGAGACGGGGTTTCACCATGTTGACCAGGATGGTCTCGATCTCTTGACCTCATGATCCACCCGCCTCGGCCTCCCAAAGTGCTGGGATTACAGGCTTGAGCCACCGCGCCCGGCTTGTAGATGCTTTTTATTTCTTTTTCTTGCCTTATTGCACTGGCTAGAGCATCCAGTACAGTGTTCAGGATAAATGGTAACCAAAGATATCCAAATGACCAATATACAAATATGTTCATCACTGGTCACAGCAGCACTATTCACAACAGCCAAGAGGTGAAAAGAAACCAAGTAACCATCAACAGGTGAATGGATAAACAAAATGTAATATAAACATGCAATGGAATATTACTCACCCTTCAAAAACGAACGTAGTGCTGACATATGTTACAAAATGGATAAAGCTTGAAGGAATTATGCTAAATGAAATAAGCCAGTCACAAAAAGACAAATACTAGATGATTCCACTTGTGTGAGTTACCAACAGTAGTCAAATTAATAGAGACGAAAACTAGAAAGGGAGTTTGCCAGGGGCTGGGGTGAGGGAAGAATGGGAAGTCGTTTCATGGGTGTACAGTTTATATTAAGGATGACAGAAAAGTTTTGGGCATGAACAGTGACTACAGTTACCCAACTGGTATAGGGACATTGTCTTAATACACATTTCTTTTTTTTTTTTCAGAGACAAGCTTTCACTATATTGCCCGGGCTGGAGTGCAATGGCACAAGCAGAGCTTACTGGAGCCTCAAATTCCCAGGCTCAGGAGATCCTCCCACCTCATCCTTTCAAAGTGTTGGGATTACAGGCATGAAACACCACACCTGGCCTTAATACAAATTTTCCTTTTTTAAAAAAAAAAAAAAAAGCTGAGGGCAGTGGCACGTACAGTACCAGCTACTCGGGAGGCTGAAGCTGGAGGACTGCTTGAGCCCAGCCTGGGCAACATACCAAGCCCCTGTCTCTTATCAGAGAAAGAAGAGAGAAGGAAATAGTGAGAGTTGGAAAATCTGTTTTGTTCCAAATCTTATGGGGAAAGCATTCAGTCTTTTACCAATAAATATGACTCTATTTATAGGTTTATCATACAGGCTACTTCTCAGGTTAAGAAAGTTCTATTCCTGAAACTTTTTAACAAGAATGGATGTTGGGAGGTGAGGCTGGAGCAAGATGGCCAAATAGAACTCTCCACTGATTGTCCCTCCTGCCCCTCAAAAGCATCTTTATACGAACCAAACAGCAGGTGAGCGATCACAGTACCTGGTTTTAACATCATAGTAAAAAAAGAGAAAGATGAATGGTTAGACAGGTGCTAGGATACACCCTATCTTGGTTAGTGGTTTCTAGGATAAGCTACAGCATCACATGGCTGTATGGGGTACCTTGGCTAGGACTCTGCAATGGAACATGCAAAGAATTTGTGACAGAACCACTTGCAGCCTTACTCTTCTGAGGAGAGAGTAAGGCTCCAAGTGGTTCATCATCAACTTCAATTAAATAATTAGAAGAAGTAACCGCAGGAGGAGGCAGAGCAAGATGGCTGAATAAAATCCTCCAGTGATGGTCCCCTGTGCAGGAACACCAAATTGAACAGTTATCCATACACAAAAAAACCTTCATAAGAACCAAAAATCAGGTGAGTGATCATAGTACCTGGTTTTAACATTATATTAAGGAAAAAGGGATGGGGTGCAGAGGCTCACACCTGTAATCCTAGTGCTTTGGGAGGCCAAGGTGGGCAGATCACCTGAGGTGAGGAGTTTGAGCCCAGCCTGGCCAATACGGCAAAACCCCGTCCCTACTAAAAATATAAAAACAAAAATTAGTTGGGAGTGGTGGTCTGCAATGGTAATCCTAGCTACTCCAGAGGCTGAGGCATGAAAATCACTTGAACCCAGGAGGCAGACGTTGCACTGAGCCAAGATCACGCCACGGCACTCCGGCCTGGGTACAGAGCAAGACTCCGTCTCAAAAAAAAAAAAACGAAAGAGGCACTGAAGAAAAAACAGTATTGAATCGCCTACACCACCCCTCCCCCATACCCTGGCAGAGGCCATGTGACAAGTAGCGAGAATCTGTGCACTTGGGGAAGAAAAGTACAGTGATTGCAAGACTTTGTATTGGAACTCAGTGATGCCCTGTCACAGTGGAAAGCAACACAGGGCAGAATCGGCCAGTGCTCCCAGAAGGAGCATTTGGACCAGCCCTATCCAAAAAATAATCATCTATCCCAAAGGTCAGAACCTGAGTTTCCACAAGTCCCACCAATGTGGGCTAAAGTGCCCTTGGGTCCTAAATAAACTTGAAAGGCAGTCTAGGCCACAAGAACTTCAATTTCTGTACAAGTGCTGGTGCTGTGATAGGCTCAGAGCCAGTGGACTTGGGGTGCGTGTAACCTAGCGAGATACCAGCAGGGGCAGCCAACAGACTGCTTGTGTCACCCCTCCTCCAAATCTTGGGAGCACAGTTCGCAGCTCCAGGAGACTCCTGGCTTGAGTTAAGGAGGAGAAAGAGTAGAAAGGATGTTGTCTTGAAACAATGGTACCAGCTAACCCACGGTAAAATAAAACACCAAGCCAACTCCTAAAGTCCCTGATTCCAGGCCTTCTGCTCCTGGACAGCATTTCTAGACCTGCCCTGGGCCAGAAGGGAACCCTCCACCATAAAAGGAAAGACTTGCGCCTGGCAGGATTCACAACAAGCTAACTAAAGAGCATTGGGCCTTGAATAAAACATCAGCAGTAGCCAGGCAATACTCTAACCGAGCCTTGGTGGTGATAACCAAGGAGAGAGACTCCTTCTGCTTAAGGAAAAGAGACAGACAAACAAAAAGTACTTTGTCTTGCAACTTGGGTCTGAGCTCATCCACAGTAAAATAAAGCACCAAGTAAATTCCTTAAGTTCCCAATTCCAGGCCCTGGCATCTGGACAGCATTTCTAGACCCATCCTGGGCCACAAGGGAACCCTCCACCCTGAAGGGAAAAACACAAGTCCGGCTGGATTCACAACCTGCTGAATAAAGAGCCACTGGGCCTTGAATAAACATCAGTGGCAGCCAGGCAACACTACCATACTGGAGAGACCCAGTGCTGTGCTGACTTCAGGTCTAACCCGGCATCATCCCAGTGGTGGTGATTGCAGGGGTACCTGTGTCACCCCCTCCCCGCAACTCCAGGTAGCTCAGCATGGAGAGAGATGCCATTTGGGGGAAAACAAGGGAAGAGAACAAGAGACTGTACCTGGTAATCCAGGGAATTCTCCTGGCTATAACCAAAGACCACTAAGGGCATGCAGCTATGAGTCTACAAGAGTCACAGCATTACTGCCTTGGGCTGCCCCCTAATGCAGATATGGCTACAGAGACCAAGGACTTACATAACAATCAATTCCTTTTGAATACCTGGAAAGCTTTTTCTAGAAGGATGGGTATAAACAAGCCCAGACTGTGAAGATTACCATAAATACCTAACTCTTCAATGCCCAGACATCAACAAACATCCACAGGCAACAAGACCATCCAGGAAAACATGACTTCACCAAACAAACGAAATAAGGCATCAGTGACCAATTCTGGAGTGACCAGAGATATGTGACCTTTTGGACAGACAAGTCAAAATAGCCTTTTTAAAGAAGTTCAGTGAAATTCAACATAACACAGAGAAGGAATTCAGAATCCTATCAGATAAATTTAAAAAAGACATTGAAAAAAATTTTTTAAATCAAGCAGAAATTCTGGAGCTAAAAAATTCAACTGATAAACAAGAATGCATAAGAGTCTTTCAACAGCAGAATTGATTCAGTAGAATAAAGAAATCAAGAGCTTGAAGACAGTCAGAGGGGCTAGACACAGTGGCTCAGGCCTATAATCCCAGCACTTTGGGAGGCTGAGACAAGCAGATCACCTCACCTCAGGTCAGGAGTTCGAAACCAGCCTGGCCAACATGGTGAAACCCCATCTCTACCAAAAATACAAAAATTAGCTGGGCGTGGTGGCAGGAGCCTGTAATCCCAGCTACTCAGGAGGCTAGACAGGGGAATTACTGGAACCCGGGAGGCAGAAGTTGCAGTGAGCTGAGATCGTACCATTGCACCCCAGGGTGGGCAACAAGAGCAAAACTCCAACTCAAAAAAAAAAAAAAAACACAAGAAAAAGAAAATACAGCCAGAGGACACAAAATTGCAAAGAATAAAAAAGGAGGAAGCATGCCTAAAAAAACTAGAAAATAGCCTCAAAGGGAAAAATCTAAGAGTTATGGGCCATAACAAAGAGGTGGAGAGAGAGAAGAGGGTACCAAGTTTATTCCAAGAGATATACTACAGAGAACTTTCCAAACCTAGAGAAAGATATCAATATTCAAGTACAAGGTTATAGAATAGCAAGGAAATTTAACTCAAATAAAACTACCTCAAGACATTTAATCATCAAACTCCCAAAGATCAAGAATACAGGAAGGATTCTAAAAGCAGCAAGAGAAAAGAAACAAACAGCATACAAAGGAGCTCCAATGTGTCTGGCAGCACACTTCCCAATGGAAACTTTGCAGGCTAGGAGACTGGCATGACATATTTAAAGTATTGAAGGAAAAAAAAATCTTTTATCCTATATTTTCAGTATATCCACTGAAAATATCCTTAAAACATGAAGAAGAAATAAAGACTCCCCCAAACAAACAAAAGCTGAGGGATTTCATCAACATCAGACCTGTCCTACAAAAAATGCTAAAGGGAGTTCTGCAATCTGAAAGAAAAGAATATTAATGAGCAATAAGAAATCACCTGGACAGGCCGGGCGCGGTGGCTCAAGCCTGTAATCCCAGCACTTTGGGAGGCCGAGGCAGGTGGATCACAAGGTCAAGAGATCGAGACCATCCTGGTCAACATGGTGAAACCCCGTCTCTACTAAAAATACAAAAAATGAGCTGGGCATGGTGGCGCGTGCCTGTAATCCCAGCTACTCAGGAGGCTGAGGCAGGAGAATTGCCTGAACCCAGGAGGCGGAGGTTGCGGTGAGCCGAGATCGCGCCATTGCACTCCAGCCTGGGTAACAAGAGCGAAACTCCGTCCCAAAAAAAAAAAAATCACCTGGAGATACAAAACTCCCTTGTAATTGCAGGTACACGAATACAGAATATTAACACCATAATTCTGGTGTGTAAACTACTCATATCTTGAAAAGGAAGAATAAAAGAGGAACCTATCAAAAATAATTAACTATGGCCAGGTGCAGTGGCTCACAACTGTATTCCCAGGTGGGGGTGGGCAGATGGCTTGAGCTCAGGAGTTCAAGACCTGCCTGGGCAACATGGCAAAACCCCATCTCCAAAAAAAAATACAGGCCGGGCGCGGTGGCTCAAGCCTGTAATCCCAGCACTTTGGGAGGCCGAGGTGGGTGGATCACGAGGTCAAGAGATCGAGACCATCCTGGTCAACATGGTGAAACCCCGTCTCTACTAAAAATACAAAACATTAGCTGGGCATGGTGGCGTGTGCCTGTAATCCCAGCTACTCAGGAGGCTGAGGCAGGAGAATTGCCTGAACCCAGGAGGCGGAGGTTGCGGTGGGCCGAGATCGTGCCATTGCACTCCAGCCTGGGTAGCATGGGGAAAACCCCAACCCAAAAAAAAAAAAAAAAAAATACAAAAGTTAGCCAGGTATAGTGGTCCATACCTGGGGTCCTAGCTACTCAAGAGGCTGAGGTGCAGGGATGGCTTAAGCCAGACAGGTTGAGGCTGCAGTGAGCTGACACTGTGCCACTGCACTCCAGCCTGAGTGACAGAGCAAGACTGTCTGGAAAAAAAAAAAAATCAAAAAACCTACAACAGATAAACAAAAAATAAAAGTCAAGACATTAAAACATACCACCAGAAAAAAAAAAATCACTTTCACGTAAGAGGAAGGAAGGGGGAGGGGGGAAAAGAAGACCAGAAAACAAATAACAAAATGGTAGGAGAAAGTCCTTATTTATGAATACTGACATTGAATGTAAATAGACTAAACTCTCCAATCAAAAGACATAGAGAGGCTGAATGGATTTAAACAAGCATGTTCAAATCATCTGCAGCCTATAAAAAATAGGTTGGGCACAGTGGCTCGTGCCTACAATCTCAGCACTTCAGGAGGCTGATGCAGGAGGATTGCTAGACCCTAGGAATTTGAGAGTAACCTGGGCAAGATGGTTAAGACCCTGTCTCCATAAAAATAAAGAAAAATTAGCCAGGTGTAGTGTCATGTGCCTGTAATCCTAGCTACTTGGGAAGCTGAAGTGGGAAGATCCCTTCAGCCTAGGAGTTTGAGGTCGTAGCAATCCATGATCATGAGGTCATAGCAAACCACGGCACTCCAGCCTGGGGGACAAAGTGAGATCCTGTCTCAAAAAAAAAAAAAAAACCCTTTGGCTGGGCGTGATGGCTTACACCTGTAATCCCAGCATCCCAGCACTTTGGAAGGCTGAAACAGGTAGATCACCTGAGGTCGGGAGTTTGAGACCAGCCGAAACAACATGAAGAAACCCCATCTCTACCAAAAACACAAAATTAGCCAGATGTGGTGGCACATGCCTGTAGTCCCTGCTACTCAGGAGGCTGAGGCAGGAGAATCGCTTGAACCCGGAAGGCGAAGGTTTCAGTGAGCTGAGATCATGCCATCGCACTCCAGCCTGGGCAACAAGAGTGAAACTCCGTCTCGAGAAAAAAAAACACTTTAAATAAAAATTTTTTAAAAAGAAATACACTTCACCTATAAAGACACACACAGACTAAAAATAAAGGGGTAGAAAAAGATATTCCATGCAAATGTAAACCAAAGGAGCAGGATTAGCTATACTTATATTAGACAAAACAGATTTCAAGATAAAAACCATAAAAATAGACAAAGAAAATCATTTATATAATGATAAGGGTGTCAATTCAGCAAGAAGATATAACAATTATAAATATACACACACTCAACACTGGAGTGTCCAGATATATAAAGTAAAAGTTATTAGAGCTAAAGAAAGATAGACTTCCAATACAATAATTACCAGAGACTTCAACAGCCCACTTTCAGCAATGGACAGATCTTCCAGAAAGAAAACTAAGAAACACTGGACTTAATCCACACTACATACTAAATACACCAAACAGATACTTACAGAACATTTCATCTACACATTCTTCTCCTCAGCACATATAACATTCTCAAGAACAGAGCATACGTTAGATCACAAAAAGAGTCTTAAAATTTCAAAAAAAAAAAATTGAAATCATGTCAAATATCTTCTCTGACCACAATCCAATAAAAAAGAAATCAATAACAAGAGGAACTTTGGAAACTACGCAAAATCATAGAAATTAAACAATATGCTCCTAAATCACTAGTGGGTCAATGAGGAAATTTAAAAATTTGGCTATGCATGGTGGCTCACATCTGTAATCCCAGCATTTGGGGAGGGCAAAGGGGACAGACTGCTTGAGCCCTGGAGTGCTAGACCAGACTGGACAACATGGTGAAACCTCATCTCTAGAAAAAAATACAGTAAATTAGCCAGGCGTGGTGGTACAAACTTTTAGTTCCAGCTACTCGGGAGGCTGAGGTGAAAGAATCTCCTGAACCCAGGAGGTCAAGGTGGCAGTGAGTTGTAATTGTGCCACTGCACTCCAGCCTGGTGACAGAGTGAGACCTTGTCTCAAAAAAAGAAAGGAAAATTTAAAATTTCTTGAAACAAATGAAAATAAAAACAAAACCTATGGGGTGCAGCAAAAACAGTACTATGAAGAAAGTTTATAGCAGTAAGTGGTGACATCACAAAAGTAGAAAAACTTCAAATAAACAACCTAGCAATGCATCTTAAAAAGCTAGAAAAGCAAAAGCAAACCAAACCCAAAATCAGCAGGAGAAAAAGGTCAGAGCAGAAATAAAGGAAATTGAAACAGAAAAAACACAGAAGATGAAAGTAAAAGAAAATGTAGTTTTTTGCAAAGATAAACAAAATGAACAAACCTTTAGCCAGACTAAGAAAAACGGTGAAAAGCCTCAAATAAATAAAATCAGAGATGAAAATGGAGACATTACAAGCAATACCACAGAAATTCAAAGGATCATTAGAAACTACTGGCCAGACCTGGAAGCTCAAGCCTATAATCCCAACACTTTGAGAGGCCAAGGCAGGCAGATCACTTGAGGTCAGGAGTTTGAGACCAGCATGGCCAACATGGTGAAACCTCACCTCCAATAAAAATACAAAAATTAGCCAGGCATGGTGGTGCACGCCTGTAATCCCAGCTATTTGAGAGGCTGAGGCAGGAGAATTGCTTCAATCTGGGAGGCGGAGGTTGCACTGAGCAGAAATTAAACCCCTGCACTCTGCACTCTAGCCTGGGTGACGGTGTTAGATTCTGTCTCAAAAGAAAAAAAAAAAGAAAGACAGAAAGAAAGAAAGAAACTACTGTGACTATGAGCAACTGTATGCCAATAAATTAAAAAAAACCTAGAAGAAACTACTAAATTCCTAGAAACATACAACCTACCAAAACTGAACCATGCAGACATCCAAACCCTGAATAGACCAACAAGTAACGAGATTGAAGAAGTAGTAGGAAGTCTCCCAGCAAAGAAAAGCCCAAGACCTAATGGCCTCACTGCTGAATTTTACTGAAGATTTAAAGAATTAATACTATTCCTACTCAAATTATTCTGAAAAAGAACAGAATACTTCCAAACTCATTCTATGAGGCCAGTATGAACCTGATACTAAAACCAGACAAAGACACATCCAAGAAAGAAACTGGCTGGATACAGTGGCTCACACCTGTAATCCCAGAACTTTGGCAGGCCAACATGGGCGGATCACCTGAGGTCAGGAGTTCAAGGCAAGCCTGGCCAATATGGTGAAACCTCATCTCTACCAAATCTACAAAAAAAATTAGCCAGGTGTGGTGGCAGGTACCTGTGATCCCAGCTACTCAGGAGGCTAAAGCGGGAGAATCACTTAAACTTAGGAAGCGGAGGTTGCAGTGAGCCAAGATCACACCATTGCACTCCAGCCTGGGCGACAAAAACAAGACTCCGTCTTAAAAAAAAAAAAAAGGGAAGAAAATTACAGGCCACTATCTCTGATGAACATTGTCGCAAAACTCCTCAACAAAACACTGGCAAACCAAATTCAGGACCAGCCTAGCCAAAAGGTTGAAACTTTGTCTCTACTAAAAATACAAAAAAAGTAGCCAAGTGTGGTAATGCGTGCCTGTAATCCCAGCTACTTGGGAGACTGGGGCAGAAGAATTGCTTGAACCTGGGAGGCAGAGGTTGCAGTTAGCCGAGATCGTGCCATTGCACTCCAGTCTGGACGACAAGTGTGAAACTCCGCCTCAAAAATAATAATAAATAAATAAATGGCAAGCAAACCGAATTCAACAATGCATTAAAAAGATTATTCAACATAACCAAGTGGGATTTATATCAGGGAGACAAGAGCAGTTCCCAATAAACAAATGAGTCAATGAGATACAGCCTGTAAACAGAATAAAAGACAAAACTATATGATCATTTCAACTGATGATGAAAAAGCATTTGATAAAACTCAATATCCTTTCACTATAGAAACTCTCAAAAAATTGGGTATAGATGGAACATACCTCAACACAATAAAAGCTATATACAACAGATCCATAAAAGAGTCTGATTTCCCCATTTGGCATTATATGAAAAGCCTTACCTCTAAGATATGAAACACAACAAGGATGCCCACTTTCAATACTGTTATTCAACATAGTACCGGAAGTCCCAGATAGAGCAATTACATAGGGAAAAAATAAAGATATCCAAATTAGAAAGGAACTAGTCAAATTACTCTTATTTACAAATGACATGAGGCCAGGCTTGGTGGCTCATGCCTATAATACCAGCACTTTGGGAGGTTGAGGAGGGTGGATGACTTAAGGTCAGGAGTTCGAGACCAGCCTGGCCAACATGGTGAAACCCCATCTTTTGGTAGATTAAAAAAATATATACAAAAATGTAGCCGAGAGTAGTGGCTCACATCTGTAATCCCAGGACTCTGGGAGGCTGAGGCAGAAGGATCACTTGAGATCAAGAATTTGATAACAGTCTGGCCAATATGGCAAAACCCCATCTCTACTAAAAATACAAAAATTAGCTGTATGTGGCAGTGTGTGCCTGTAGTCCAGCTACTCGGGAAGCTGAGGCATGAGAATCACGTGAACCTGGGTGGGGGAGGTTGCAGAGACCCAAGATCACACCACTGCACTTCAGCCTGGGCAACAGAGTGAGACCCTGTCTCAAAAAAAAAAAAAAAAAGTGAAATGATGTATTTGGAAAAATGTAAAGACTACACCAAAAACTATTAAAACTAACACATTCGGCCAGGAACAGAGGCTCACGCCTAAAATCCCACCACTCTGGGAGGCCAAGGTGGGCCTATCACCTGAGGTCAGGAGTTCAAGACCAGCCTGGCCAACATGATGAAACCCCATCTCTACTAAAAATACAAAAATTAGCTGGGCATGGTGTCGCACGCCTGTAGTGCCAGCTACTTGGGAGGCTGAAGTAGGAGAATCACCTGAACTCTGGAGGTAGAGGTTGCAGTGAGCTGAGATCATGCCACTGCACTCCAACCTGGGCAACTGAGAAAGACTTGTCTCAAAAAAAAAAGAAGAAGAAGAAGAAGAAAGAAGAAAGAAGAAAAGAAAGAAGAAGAAGAACAACTAATAAATTCACTAAAGTTTCTGGACACAAAATTAATACACAAAAATCAGTAGCATTTCCATGTGTCAACAATGACCCATCTGAAAAAGAAATTTAAAAAACTCTCATTTACAGTATCTACGAATAAAATAAAGCGCTTAATAACTTAACCCAAGTGAAGGTTAACCTAATAAACTTAACCAAAGAAGTGAAAAATTGCTACAACTGAATCTATAAATCATTGATGCAAGAAATTAGAGAACACACACAAAAAAATGGAAAGAGGCCAGGCGTGGTGGGTCATGTCTGTAATCCCAGCACATTGGAAGGCCAAGGTGGAGAGATTGCTTGAGTGAGCCAATGGGTCCAAGACCAGGCAGGGCAACAAAACGAGAACTTGTCCCTACTAAAAAAAAAATATATATATATATTAGCCAGGTCTGGTGATGCACTTGTAGTCTCAGGTACTCAGGAAGCTGAGGCAGGAAGATCTCTTGAGCCTAGCAGGTCAAGACTGCAGTGAGCCATGACTGTGCCACTACACTCCAGCCTGGACAACAGTGTGAGACCCTGTCTCCAAAAAAAAAAAGAAAAAGATATTCCGTGTTCATGGATTGAAAGAATCAAAATTGTCAAAAAAAAAAAAAAAGTCCATACAACACAATCTATATTAAATGCAATCTCTATCAAAATACCAATGGCATTTTCCAAATAAATAAAAAAATAAATCTGAAAATTTCTATGGAGCCACAAAAGACCCAGAATAGCCAAAGCTATCCTGAGCAAAAACAACAAAACTGGAAGAATCACATTATCTGACTTCAAAGCTACAGTAGCCAAACAGCACGTTAGTGGCATTAAAACAGACACACACACCAATAGAACACAATAGAGAGCCCAGAAATTAATCCATACATCTACAATGAACTTATTTTCAACAAAAGTGATATGAACATGCAATGAGAAAAGGGCAGTCTCTTCAACAAATAATGCTGGAAAAACTAGATATCCATATACAGAAGAAAGAAATCTCTATATTCCTATTTCTCACCACACACAAATTCAAATCAAGATCAAGACTTAAGTCTAAAACCTCAAACTATGAAACTACTACAAGAAAACATTAGGGATACTCTCCAGGACACTAGTCTGGGCAAAGATTTCTTTTTTTTTTTTTTTTGAAAGAGGGTCTCACTCTGTCGCCCAGACTGGAGTGCAGTAGCACGATCTGAGCTCACTTCAGTCTCGGCCTCCCTGGCTCAAGTGATTCTCCTCCCTCAGCCTACTGAGTAGCTGGGATTACAGGTGCATGCCACCATGGCCTGGCTAATGTTTGTATTTTTAGTACAGACAGGGTTTCACCATGTTGGCCAGGCTGGTCTCGAACTCCTGATCTCAAATGATCCACCCAAAGTGCTGGGATTACAGGCTTGAGTCACCACGCCCAGTCAAGATTTCTTGATTACTACCCCAAAAGCATACGTAACTAAAGCAAAATTGGCAAATGGGATCACATCAAGTTAAAAATCTTCTGTACAGCAAAGGAAACAATCAACAAAGAGGCAACCTACAGATGGAAGAAAATATTTGCAAACTATCCATTTGACAAGGTACTAATAATCAGAACATGGGCCAAGCACGGTGGCTCACACCTGTAATCACAGCACTTTGGGAAGCCGAGGTGGGTGGTTCACCAGAGGTCAGAAGTTCAAGACCAGCCTAGCCAACATAGTGAAAACCCATCTCTACTAAAAATACAAAAATTAGCTGGGCACGGTGGCACACACCTGTGTCCCAGCTACTCGGGAAGCTGAGGCAGGAGAATTGCTTTAACCCAGGAGGCAGAGGTTACAGTAAGCAGAGATCACGCCACTGCACTCCTGCCTGGGTGACAGAGCAAGACTCCATCTCAAAAAATAAATAAATAACCAGAACATATAAGGACTTCAAACAGGAAAAAATCTAACAATCTAATTTTAAAAATAGGCAAAATATCTGAATAGGTTTTTCTCAAAAGAAGACATGCAAATGGCAAACAGGTATATGAAAAAGTGCTCCACATCACTGATCATCAGAGAAATGCATCAGAATTTCTCTAATCAAAACTACAATGAGATGTCATCTCAAGCAAGTTAAAATGGCTTATGTCCAAAAGACAGACAATAACAAATGCTGACAAGGGTGTGGAGAAAAGGAGACCCTCCTACCCTGTTGGTGGGAACATAAACTAGTATGGCCACTATGCAGAACAGTATAGAGGTTTCTCAAAAAATTAAAAACAGAACTACCATACGATCCAGCAATCCCACTGTGATAGATATCTACCAAATAGAAAGAAAATCAGTACATCAAAGAAATACTGACACTTCCATGTTTATTGCAGCACTATTCACAACAGCCAAGATTTGGAAGTAACCTCAATGTCCATCAACAGACAAATGGATAAAGAAAATGTGGAATATATACCCCAATGGAGTACAATTCAGCCATAAAAAAGAACAAGATTCTGTCATTTACAACAACGGGAATAGAACTAGAGGTCATTAAGTTAAGCCAGGCACAGAAACACAAACTTCACGTTTTCACTTCACTTACTCATTTGTGAGAGATACAATTTAAAACAACAAACTTAAGGAAATAGAGAGTAAAATGATAGCTACCAGAGGCAGCAAAAGGCAGTGGGGAGGTGGGAGGAAAAATGGGGATGGTTAAAGCATATAAAAAGAGTTAGAATGAATAAGATCTAGTATTTGATAACACAACAGGATGACTACAGTCGACAATAATTTATTGTATATTTAAAAATAACTAAAAGTATCATTGGAATATTTGAACAAAGGAATGATAAACGCATGAGGTGATGCATAGTCCATTTACCCTGATATAAACACACACTGTATGCCTATACCAAAATATCTCATGCATCCCATAAATATATACACCTACTATGCACCCATAAAAACTTAAAATTTAAAGAAAAAAAATGGATATTAGAATTTATCAAACACTTTTTTTGTGTGTGTTCTCTAATTTCTTGCATCAATGATTTTTTTTATTTGTTAATATGGTAAATTACATTGATTTTCAAGTTATAGATCAGTCTTGAATTCCTGACATAAATTCCACTTGGGTCATCATCTGTCATCCTTTTTATATGTTCTTGAATTCCATTTGCTACAATTTTGTGTAAAATTTTGTATCTGTTAACCAGGAATACTGGCCCATACTTTTCTTGTAATATCTTTGGTTCTGGTATCAAGATAATACTAATGTCACAGAACAAGATGGGAAAAATTTCCTCCTCTTCAATTTTCTGAAAGAGGTTGTACAGAAGCGGTATTATTTCTTCCTTAAATGTCTGACAGAATTTACCTGTGAAATTATGTGAGTCTGGATCTTTCTTTTTTTTTTTTTTTTTTTTTGAGACGGAGTTTCACTCTTGTTACCCAGGCTAGAGTGCAATGGCGCGATCTCGGCTCACCGCAACCTCCGCCTCCTGGGTTCAGGCAATTCTCCTGCCTCAGCCTCCTCAGTAGCTGGGATTACAGGCACGCACCACCATGCCCAGCTACTTTTTTGTATTTTTAGTAGAGACGGGGTTTCACCATGTTGACCAGGATGGTCTCGATCTCTTGACCTCGTGATCCACCCGCCTCAGCCTCCCAAAGTGCTGGGATTACAGGCTTGAGCCACCGCGCCCGGCCGAGTCTGGATCTTTCTATGCATAGATTTTTAAACTACGAATTCAATTCCTTTAACATACACAAGATTGTTTAGCTTACCTATTTCTTCTTTCTTTCTTTCTTTCTCTTTTTCTTTCTTTCTTTCCTTCTTTTGACAGGGTAGCTTACCTATTTCTTTTCTCTGTCTCTCTCTCCTTTCTCTCTCTCTCTCTCTCTCTCTCAACAGGGTCTTGCTCTGTTGCAAAGGCTGGAGTGCGGTGGCACAATGACAGCTCACTGCAGCCTCAAACTCCCAGGCTCAAGTGATCCTCCCACCTCAGCCTCTCAAGCAGCTGGGACCATGGACATGCACCACCATACCCAGTGAATTTATTTTTGTAGAAATGAGGTCTCACCATGTTTCCCAGGCTGGTCTAAAACTCCAGAGGCTCAAGCAATTCTCCCCCCTCCCAAGTGCTGAGATTACAGGCATGAGCCACCTTGCCGAGCTCCTATTTCTTCTTGCATAAACTTTTGTGGTTTGTCTTTTAAGGAATTTGTCATTCTAAGTTGTCAAAATTTACTGGCATAAAGTTGTTCATAATATTCTATTATCTTTTTAATATCTTTAGAAAATGTAATGATATCACCTCTCTAATTCCCGATATTAGTAATTTGTGTCTTCTCTTTTTCGTCTGATCAGCCTGGTTAGAAGTTTATCTATTTTAAAACTCGCCTTTGGTTTCATTGATTTTTCTATTGCTTTTCTGTTTCATATTTCTTTGAAGTCTACTTTGATCTTTATTATTTTCTTTTCTCTGCTTATGCAGAGTTTAATTTGCTCTTCTTTTTCAAGTTTCTTAAGGTGGAATCTAAAGTCACTGACTTCTAATGTAGATATTTAGTGCTACAAATTACCTCCTAAGTAATGTTTCAGTGGCATCCCATAAATCTGGGTATGTTGTGTGTTTTCTTTTATTCTTTTTTTTTTTTTTTTGAGACAGAATCTCTCACTCTGTCACCCAGGCTAAATGTAGTGATGGTACCTTGGATCACTGCAACCTCCGCCTTCTGGGTTCAAGCGATCCTCATGCCTCAGCCTCCTGAGTAGCTGGGATTACAGGCACAAGCCACTGCTCCAGGCATTCTTTTTATTCTGTTTAAAATATATTTTTTACATTTTTTTTCTTGTTTTAACTTCAATTCTTTATTCCTTTTCTTTTTTTTTATCTTCACTCTGTTTTCTAAAACCTCACCTGGATCAAAATGTTTTTTAATTTCCTTTTTTAAAAAATATTTTCTTTGCCCCATAGATAATTTTAAAGTATGTTTTTT
Source organism: Sapajus apella (assembly GCF_009761245.1). Classification (NCBI taxonomy): domain Eukaryota; kingdom Metazoa; phylum Chordata; class Mammalia; order Primates; family Cebidae; genus Sapajus; species Sapajus apella. Next base: position 14,498,961 of record NW_022436982.1, read on the forward strand.
CAAGTGAGGTTTCTTACTAAAAAATTGCAAATTAAAATTTAAAAAATGAAATAAACCAAAAGAGAGACAAATTTAATTTTAAAAAGTAAAAAAAAAAAAAAAAAAAAAAAAAATTAAAGAAAACAGGCCGGGCAAGGTGGGCCATGCCTGTAATTCTTGCACTTTGGGAGGTGATGGCAGGTGGATCACAAGGTCAAGAGTTCAAGACTAGCCTGGCCAAGATGGTGAAACCCTGTCTCTACTAAAACTCCAAAAATTGTCCAGGTGTGGTGGCAGGCACCTATAATCCCAGCTACTTGGGAGGAGGCTGAGGCAAGAGACTTGCTTGAACACAGGTGGCAGAGGTTGCAGTGAGCCGAAATCACGCCACTGTACTCCAGCCCGGGTGACAGAGTGAGACTCTGTCTCAAAAAAAAAAAAAAATTTTTTTTTTAAAGAAAAGAATAAAAAAATTTTTTTTAAATAAAATATGTTTTTCAATTTTCAAATTTTGTACTTGGGAATCTCCAAGAATCTTTCTGTTACTGATTTCTAACTTAATTGCCTTATGGTCTAAGAATGCACTTTGTATAACCTGAATTTTTACAGTTATCAAGACTTGTTTTATGGCTAAGAATGTGGTCTTTTTTTTTTTTTTCCCCATTTATTTTTTGTAGAGACAGGGTCTTGCTATGTTGCCCAGTCTGGTCTTGAACTCCTGGGATCCCAAAGTGCTGGGATTACAGGAGTAAGACACCATGCTCAGCCTGAATGTGGTCTGTCTTGATAAATTTTCCATATTCCATGTGCACTTTAGCCAAATGTCCCTTCTATTGTTGGGCAGAGTGCTTTATAAATGTCAATCAAGTTAAGTAAACAGTGTAACAAGTCTACTACCAGATCCTTGCTAGTTTTCTGTCAATTTGTGTTGTCAATTAGTAAGAGAATGCCATTAAAATATCTGACTAAAATTATGGATTTGTCCTTTTCTCCTTTCAGTCTATCAGTTTTTGCTCCATGTATTTTCAAACTGTTATTAAAGGTATAAACATTAAGGACTGTTATATCCTTTCAATCAACCAATCCCTTTATCATTATAAAAAAAATTTAAAAATTATCCCTCTTCATTCCTGATAAAAATTTGTCTGTATGAAACAAAAGCTACTTTTCAATTTTAGATTTTATTAATACTTTCCTCTCACATGAAATGTATGTATAAGATACCTTTAGATTTACGTAAATTTATAAACATGTTAATTGTAAACATTAGTTATGTGTAGATAATAGCATTTTGATGGTTTTTACATTTTTTTTTTTTTTTTTTTTTTTTTTTTTTTTTTTGGAGGCAGGATCTCACTTTGTTGCCTAGGCTGGAATACAGTGGCACAATCACAGCTCACTTCAGCCTCAAACTCCCAGGCTCAAGTGATCCTCCCAGCTCAGCCTCCTGAGTAGCTGAGACTACAGGCATGCAGCACCACATCCAGCTAATTTTTTCTAACTTTATTGTAGAGATTGGTGTCTCTCTATGCTACCCAAGCTGGTCTTGAATTCCTGGCCCCAAGTGACCCTCCAGCTTCTACCTCCTGAGTCACTGAGATTGAGACAGAGTTTTGCTCTTGTTGCCCAGGCTGGAGTGCAATGGGAGGATCTCGGCTCACTGCAACCTCTCCCACCCCTCCCCACTGGCCAATCGATTCTCCTGCCTCAGTCTCCCTAGTAACTGGTATTACAGGTGCCCCCGCCCTCAACACACCCAGCTGATTTTTGTATTTTTAATACAAACAGGGTTTCACAATGTTGGTCAGGCTGGTCCTGAACTCCTGACCTCAGGTGATCCAACCACCTCAGCCTCCCAAAGTGCAGGGATTACAGGCCAGAGCCACCGTGCCCAACCCTGACTAGCTTTTTTATTTTAAAACATGTAATTGAAAAATAAAAATATAACATATTTAAGGTATACAATATGATGATTTGGTGTATATATATATACACACATTATGTACTGATTACCATAGTCAAATTAACACCATGGCGGGTAGTGGGAATAAGGACACTTAAAATTTGCTCTCTTCATCTAATTCCAAGTAAACAATACAGTATTATCAACTATGGTAACCATGCTGTACATTACATCCCCTCCCCATTTCCCCTACATCCTCCCCAGGCCCTAGGAACCAATCTTGTATACTCTGCTTTTATGAGTTCAACTTTTTAGATTCCACATATAAATGAGATTATACAATATTTATCTTTCTGTTTCTGGCTTATTTCACTTAGCATAATATCTTCCAGGTTCATCCATATGTCACAAACGACAGGACTTCCTTCTTTTCATGGCTGAATAGTCTTCAGCTGTGTGTCTGTATGCCACAATTTCTTTTTAATTTTGGGGGGACAAAGTCTCACTCTGTCGCCCAGGATGGAGCGCAGTGGCATTCATCTTGGCCCACTGCAACCTTCGCCTGCCAGGTTCAGGTAATTCTCCTGCTTCAGCCTCATGAGTAGGTGGGACTATAGGTGCGCACCACCAGACCCAGCTATTTTTTTGTATTTTTAGTAGAGACGTGGTTTCACCATGCCTAGCTAGGCTGGTCTCCAACTCCTGACCTCGCGATCCGCCCACCTCAGCCTCCTAAAGTGATAAGATTACAGATGTGAACCGCCATGCCTGGCCAATTTCATTATACATTCATCTGTCGATGGACACCAAGGCTACTTCCGTATCTTGGCTATTGTGAATCATGCTGCAATGAACATGGGGGTACAAATATTTCTTCAATCTACTGATTTCACTTCCTTTGGATATACACCTAGAAGCAGGATTGCTGAATTGTACAGTAGTTCTGTTTTTAATTTTGAGAAGAACCCCCATATTGTGTTCCACAATGGCTTTTCCAATTTACATTCGCACCAGTAGGGTACAAGAGTTCTCTTTTACCGCACCCATATTGATACTTAGTATTAACAAAAACTTTTGGGTCGGGTGTGGTGGCTCACGCCTGTAATCCAAGCACTTTGGAGGCCAAGGTGGGTGGATCACCTGAGGTTGGGAGTTCAAGACCAGCCTGACCAACATGGTGAAACCCTGTCTTAAAAAAAAAAAAAAAAAAAAAAAAAACCTTTTGAAGAAATGAAACTACTTGTAAAATTCAATTTATATATATAGTTTAACAATTAAAATTCATTTCCTAAAGCCGGGTATGGTGGCTCACACCTATAATCTCAGCAGTTTGGGAGGCCAAGGCAGGTGGATCATGAGGGCAAGAGTTGGAGACCAGCCTAGCTAGGCATGGTGAAACTCCGTCTCTACTAAAAATATAAAAAATTAGCCCAACATTGTGGCACGTGACCATCCTGGTCAATATGGTGACACCCCATCTCTACCAAAAATACAAAGATTAGCCAAGCGTGGTGGTGTGTGCCTGTATTCCCAGCCACTCGAGAGGCTGAGGCAGGTGAATCGCTTGAACCCGGGAGGCAGAGGTTGCAGTAAGGCGAGATCACACCACAGCACTCCAGCCTGGGAGACAGAGCAAGACTCCATCTCAGAAAACAAAAACAAAAACAATTCATTTTCCAACTATAATTTTTCTATTTTTTATAGAGACAGGATCTCACTATGTTGCCTAAGCTGGTTCTGAACTTCTGGGCTCAAGCAATATCCACCTGCCTATGCCACCCTAAGCACTGGGATTATAGGCATGAGCCACCTTGCTCGGCCACCTTACTGTTCAGAATAGCACACATTCTAATAAATATCATTCATATCAACAAAACACTATTAACTTCAATTACAAGACTAAATGCACTAGGTTAGGTTGCTCAGAGCGACACCCTGTATCAAAATAAATAAATAAAACTAGGCCGGGCACAGTAGCTCATGCCTAGTACACTTAGTACTTTGATAAAAGTACACTTTTATCAAAGCTATTTGCTACATTTAAGCAGTATAAAATAGGAGTTTGGCAACTTCCATTAGAAAGCATTATCAGGCTGGGCTCTGTGGCTCATGCCTGCAATCCCAGCACTTTGAGAGGCCAAGGCGGGTGGATCACCTGAGATCAGGAGTTCAAGACCAGCCTGACCAACATGGAGAAACCCCGTCTCTACCAAAAATACAAAATTAGCCAGGTGTAGTGGCGCATGCCTGTAATCTCAGCTACACAGGAGGCTGAGGCAAGAGGATTGTTTGAGCCATAAGTGTCACTGCACTATAACCTGTGAAACAGCAAGACCCCATCTCAAAAAAATAAATAAAAACAAAAATTAGCTGGGCATGGTGGCGCGTGCCTGTAATCCCAGCCACTAGGGAGGCTGAGGCAGGACAATCGCTTAAACCCAGGAGGCAGAGGTTGCGGTGAGCCGAGATCACACCACTGCACTCCAGCCTGGGCAACAAGAGCGAAACTCTGACTCAAAAAAAAAGGCATTATCATAGTCAGGTTGACTGTCTGCGGAACTACAAAATTGAAGTCATTTCAGATAAAATCAGTTCCTCTTCAGAACACAAAGCAGTCTAATTCTCTACCATTGTATCTGCCACTGAAAGTTTTATAAAGAAGAGGGTTATAAAGAAGGGATGCAAACACAAATGCCTAAAAGGCCCTGGGCATGATATGAAGAGTCATGGAAACTAAAGAGAATGCAGGCTGCCACTACTACTAGGATCCATCCAATAGTTGCCAAATTAACTTGGAAAAATCAGAACTTCCTTTTTACCTTTTTAAAGAAATCAGGATTTTTATATAAATATCCAAGTTTTGAAATATTGGCAACTAATTAAAAATTCCTAAACATTAAGTCCAAACAAAACTACATAAGAAGGGTATATGCATCTAAAGGTTAAAAATCTAGAGAAGAATCACTTTTAATTTCCATTACAAAATATACTGACTGGCTGGCTGTGACGGCTCAAGCCTATAATCCCAGCACTCTGGGAGGTTGTGGGTGGGGGTGGGGCAGCAGATAATTTGAGGTCAGGAGTTTGAGATCAGCCTCGCTAACACAGCAAAACCCCAGCACTACTTAAAATACAAAAAAATTATCTAAGCCCACAAATAATAATAATAATAATAATAATAATAAAATTAGCCAGATGTGGTGGTGCACACCTGTGGTCCCAGCTACTCAGGAGGCTGAGCATGAGAATTATTTGGACCCTGGAGGCGGAGGTTGCAGTGAGCTGAGATAGTGCCACTGGCAATGAGTGTCTGCAGCTTTTCCAGGAGCATGGTGCAAGCTGTGGGAGAATCTACTATTCTAGAGGAGAATGCACTCCAGCCTGCGTGACAGAGGGAGACTCTGCTTTAAAATATATATATATATAAGTACACACACACACACACACACACAGAGAGAGAGAGAGAGAAAGAGACAGAGAGAGAGAGAGAGAGAGAGAGATTTGCTTAAAAGGTTAAATGGCTAGCTTTACCAATAAAGACATGTGAGCCAACGAAGCTATCAAACTGATAATATAACCACACTGAAGGAACTGAAAAAATAATCCAAATAACTATTTTCTCTTAAGAGACAGGATCTCACTCTGTCACTCAAGCAACCATACAGTGGTACCATTATAACTCACCACAGCCCTGGACTCCTTGGGCTCAAACAATCCTCCCATTTCAGCCTCCTGATGAGTAGTTATGACTATAAATGTGCAACACCAGGCCCAGCTAATTTTTTTTTTTAATGTACATGATATGGTTTGGCTGTGTCCCTACCCAAATCTTATCTTGAATTTTAACTCCCACAATTCCCACATGTCATGGGAGGAACCCAGTGAGAGGTAACTGAATCATAGGGGCAGGTCTTTCCCATGATGTTCTCATGGTAGTGAATAAGTCTCACAAGACCTGATGGTTTTAAAAGAAAAATGTTTCCCTGCACAAGCTCTCTCTTTGCCTGCTACCATTCATGTAAGATGTGACTTGCTCCTCCTTGCCTTCTGCCATGATTGTGAGGCCTCCCCAGTCACATGGAACTGTAAGTCCAATAAACCTCTTTCCTTTATAAATTGCCCAGTCTCAGTTATGTCTTTATTAGCAGCATGAGAACAGACTAATACAGTAAATTGGTACCAGTAGAGTGGGGTGCTACTGAAAAGATACCCAAAAATGTGGAAGCAACTTTGGAACTAGGTAACAGGCAAAGGCTAGAACAGTTTGGAGGGCTCAGAAGAAAACAGGAAAATGTGGGAAAGTTTAGAACTCCCTAGACACTTGTTGAATGGCTTTGACCAAAATGCTGATAGTGATATGAAGTCCAGGCTGAGGTGATCTCAGATGAGATGAGGAACTTGTTGGAAACTAGAAAAGAAAAGTGACTCTCGTTATGTTTTAGCAAAGAGACTAGTGGTATTTTGCTCCTCCCCTAGAGACTTCTGGAACTCTGAACTTGAGAGAGATGATTTAGGGTATCTGGCTGAAGGAAACTTCTAAGCAGCAAAGCATTCAAGAGGTGACCTGGGTGCTGTTAAAAGCATTCACTCTTATAAGGGAAGCAGAGCTTAAAAGTTCAGAGAATTTGCAACCTGACAATGTAGTAGAAAAGAAAATCCCATATTCTGAGGAGAAATTCAAGCCAGCTACAGAAATTTGCATAACTATCCAGAAGTGGAATGCTAATCCCCAAGACAATGGAAAAAATGTCTCCAGGATGTCAGAGGTTCTTCATGGCAGCCCCTCCCATCACAGGCCCAGAAGCCTAGGGAAAAAAAGTGGTTTCCTGGGCTGGGCCCAGGGTCCAGTGCCGTGTGCAGGCTAGGGACTTGGTGCACTGCATCCCAGCTGCTCCAGCTGTGATTAAAATAAGCCAAGGTACAGCTCAAGCCACGGCTTCAGAGGGTGCAATCCCCAAGCCTTGGTAGTTTCCATGTGATGCTGAGCTGGCAAGTGCGCAGAAGTCAAGAACTGGGGTTTGGGAACGTCTGCCTAGATTTCAGAGAATGTATGGAAATGCCCAGATGGGCAGGAGGAAGTCTGCTGCAGGGACAGGGCTCTCATGGAGAACATCTGCTAGGACATTGCAGAAAGGAAATGTGGGGTGGGAACACCAACAAAGATTCTCCCTCCGCTGGGGTGCTGGCTAGTGAAGCAGTGAGAAGGTGGTCACCATCCTCCAGACCCCAGAATAGATGATCCTCCCACAGCTTGCACTGTGCTCCTAGAAAAGCTGCAGACACTCATTGCCAGCCCATGAAAGTAGCCTTCTAGAAGGGAGGCTGTACCCTGCAAAGCCACAGGGGAGGAGCTGCCCAAGACCCATGGGAACCTACCTCTTGCATCAGTGTGACCTGGATATGGGACATAAAGTCAAAGGAGATCATTCTGGAGCTTTAAGATTTGACTGCTCCGCTGGATTTCAGACTTGCATGGAGCCTGTAGCCCCTTCGCTTTGGCCAATTTCTCCCATTTGGAATGGCTGTGTTTACCCAATGCCTGTACCTTTCCCCTCCCCCTCATTGTATCAAGAATGCAACTAACTTACTTTTGACTTTACAAGCTTATAGGTGGAAGAAACTTGCCTTGTTTCAGATGAAACTTTGGACTGTTGACTTTTAAGTCAATGCTTAAAATTAGTTAAGACTTTGGGGCCGGGCGCAGTGGCTCACACCTGTAATCTCAGCACTTTGGGAGGCTGAGGCGGGAGGATCACTTGATGTCAGGAGTTCAAGATCAGCCTGGCCAACATGGAGACACCCAGTCCCTACTAAAAATACAAAAATTACTCACTGCAACCTCCACCTCCCAGGTTCAAGTAATTCTCCTGCCTCAGCCTCCAGAGTAACTGGGATTACAGGTGCATGACACCACACCCAGCTAATTTTTATATTTTTAGTAGAGATGCGGTTTCACTACATTGGTCAGGCTGGTCTCAAACTCCTGACCTCAGGTGATCCACCTGCCTCGGCCTCCCAAAGTGCTGGGATTACAGGCATGAGCCATTTGGGTATGTCTTCATCAGCAGTGTGAGAACAGACTAATACAGTAGAGATGGGGGTCCTGCTACATTTCCCAGGGATTTCAAACTCCTGGCCTCATGCAATTGTGCCACCTTGACATCCCAAAGCACTGGATTATAGATATTAGCCACAGTGGCCAGTCACATATAACTTGTAAACACAGTACTTTGACATAAAGAACCAAAAAAAAAAAAAATCTTGACCTGGCCAGGCACAGTGCCTCATGCCTGTAATCACAGTACTTTGGGAGGCTGAAGTGGGAGGATCACTTGACTCCAGGAGTTTGAGATCAGCCTGGGCAACAAAGTGAGACCTAGCATATACAAAAAAATTTAAAATAAGCTGGGTATGGTGGCACACACCTGTGATCCCAGCTACACAGGAGGCTGAGGCAAGAGGACTGTTTGAGCCAAAAGTGCCACTGCAATATAACCTGTGAAACAGCAAGGGCCCAACTCAAAAAAATAAATAAAATAAGAGAAATTTGCTGATTTTCTTCACCCAGGTCTTGCATATTTTTTTGCTTGGATTATTCAGAACTATTTTACAGTTTTGTGGCTAAAGGGAAGGGAATTCTGTTTGTTAAAAATATACTGCTGGTATATTAATAACTTACGACAGGGTCTCAAACATCGTTTTAAATGCTGGGAATTAAAGCAATGAAAATACCAAATGCTTGTCTTTACAGAGCTTAGATTATGGTTGGAAAATAATTCGTAAACTTGTATTTTCAAAAACAAAGGCACTGTGAAGAAAACTAAATCAAGACAGAGAGAAAGTGGACGTGGAAGAGCCTATTTTTATGAAGAAGTAAAAAAGTAAGATCTAAGCAGGGGCTAAGTGGCATGAAAGAGCAAATCATATGATAATAAAGGAAGAACATTCCAGGCAAGAAGAAAATTAAAAATAAAAGTCTTAAAGCAGTAAGTAACTTGGCCTCTGAGGAAAAGCAACACCAGTGGCTCTGGAGCGTAAAGGAGTAGTAGTAGATGAAGTCAGTAAAGGAGAAATCAAATAAGGCCTTTAAGGCTAAGATTAAATCTTTAGATTTTTTTCTAAATATAATGAAAAAGTACAACGGGCCTTTAAATGAGAGTGATAGGTTACTATTTATGTCTTTTATTTCAGCTGCTGAGTTGACTAGAAGGAAAAAAGAACAGAAGCAGGAAGAGCAGATGGAAGGCAATTAACAATAGCCCAGAAGAGAGATGGTAACAATGGATGATATTAGGGCAAAGGAGTGGGAGCAGCAAGAAATGATAATATTGGGGATACAGTTTGAAGGTAAAGCTGCTGGTGGACTGGAAGTACAAGAGTAAAAAAGAGAAAGCAAGTATCATTTCCAGTTTGTGTCTTGATTAAGTGGGTAAATGATAGTACCATTTACTGAGAGAGTAAAGTCTGAGAAAAGGGTAGGTTTGAGGAAATAAACCAAAAATTCTGTTTCAGACAAGTTAAAACTGACACGCCTACTAAAATATTCAAGAGATGTAGAAAAGGCAGTCCTGGCCAGCACAGTGGCTCACATCTATAAACCCAGCCCTTTGGGAGGCCAAGGTGGGAGGATGCTTGAGGCCAGGTGTTGGAGACCAGCCTGGACAACACAGCAAGACCGAGTCTCAACAACAACAACAAAATTAGCCAGGTATGGTAGTATGCACCTATAGTCCTGGTTATAGGTGCACATATATAGCCTCAGGAGGCTGAGGCAGGAGGATTACTTGGGACCAAGAGTTCAAGGTTACAGTGAGCTATAATTGCATCACTGTATTCCAGCCTGGGTAACAGAATGAGATCCTATCTCGAAACAAAGAAAAACAACTCCATCATAGTGTAGGGTTCAATGAAGATGTCAAGGCCGGAGTCAAGAGCAAATTAATAATGCTTACAACCATGGTATTAGATAAGATACCCAAAGAATTGTCAAATACTAACTGACGAATACTGATAAAGAAAAGTCACAAAGCCTAACTCTAGATAGGACACAACAACCTTCAGAGGTGAGGACAGAGAAGCTAGAAAATAAAAGCGAGAAGGGGCTGCCATAAATCAGGAAAGAACTGGGATGATATGGCATCCAGAAAACCAAGTAAAGTTTTTTCCAAAAAGAGGAACTGATCAATCACCTGTGTCAAATGCTGATGAAAGGTAGAATAATTTAAGGGTTGAGAACACTGACAAGAGTGATTTTAGTTGGTGGGAATGGAAAAGAGCCAACCTGGAAAAGAGTTGGGGGGAAAAAATGGAATCTTAGAGGGTAGAAATACTCAATATGAGCAATTCTTTCTGACAAATTTTTTTATAAACGAAAAGGAAAGATGTGTGTGAGAATTGAGATGTTTTTGGTTTTTTCCTTTTGCCATCCCTACTGAAGTCAGAGAATTAAGAGTTACAGCATGTTCGTATGCTTAGAAAAATGATTCAGCAGGAAAAACAGATTAATATAGGGGATGTGCAGGTCTAAATCAAATAAAAATAAAACAAACAAAGAAAACCAATACTATAGAAGATAACCCAGAAGCAAAATCCTTAAATAGACAAGAAGCCATAACATAGATGAAACAGTTGGCTTAAAAAAAAAAAAAAAGAAGTGGGTCTGCAAGTAGGAATCATTTTCGCTGCAGAGAATAAAAGGACTATGTGCAATACTTAAATCAATATATAAACAAACAAACATGCCTGGCACAGTGGCTCACGCCTGCAATCCCAACACTTGGGAAGCCAAGGTGGGAAGACTGCCTGACACAGCAAGATCCCATCTCTAAAACAAAAATTAACTAATTTTTTTTTAAAAAATAGTTAAGAGTCTAGAAGGAAAAGGGATTAGTCTTCTTTCTTTTTTTCTCTCTTTTTTCCTCAACAAATCTCATGTCGAAAGGAGATTATACAGTCTTCTTAGCAAAGAAAGCAGGACAGGCAGACACAGCAATGCTGTAGGCACAATAGATACGTGTGGCCATAAATTTAAAGTGAGATGAGCTAGCATATTTGTTTTCTCCAGCCACACTTTGCTACTCAGGTTCAAGGAACTACAGAGTTGACAAAGAACTGAGTGTCATTGGGGTTGAAGTTTCGCCTTGATTACAATGAGGGAAGAGAAAAACAAGAGTTTATTACATAACACCACAGCACAGTACATACAGAATACTAAGAGTTACTACAATTTTTATTAAATGAATCAATATAATTGGGTAAGTTAAGAAGATAACATATGAGGGGAATGAGGTACAGTGAAAAACTGGTGTAGCTACTGGCCTGGAGGTCTTGATGCAATCCAAGAAATGTACAGTGAGAAAAATGAAAAAAAAATTTTTTTAAATGCCAGGCACAGTGGCCCACGGCTGTAATCCCAGCACTTTGGGAGGCCAAGGTAAATGGATCACAAAGTCAGGAGTTCTTGATAGCAGCCTGGCCAACGTGGTGAAACCCCATCTCAACTAAAAATAAGAAAATTAGCTAGCTGGGCATGGTGGTGCACACCTATAATCCCAGCTACTTGGGAGGCTGAGGCAGGAGAATCACTGCAACCCAGGAGGCAGAAGTTGCAGTGAGCCCAGATTGCGCCACTGCACTCCAGCCTGGGTGACAGAACAAGACTCTGCCTCAAAAAAATAAAAAAAAAATAGGAATCCAAGAAATGTCAAAATAGGGTATTAGAGTATGTGAGTTAGTAAAAGAGGAAGTGGAGATCAGAGTTGTATGCTTATAATTTTTTAAGTTACGATATGGTGATAAAGTCTAAGGTAATGGTTCTCCATCCTGACTATACACTGGAGCCATCTGGAACACTTTTTTAAAAAATATCGGACCGGGCCGGGCGCGGTGGCTCAAGCCTGTAATCCCAGCACTTTGGGAGGCCGAGGCGGGAGGATCACGAGGTCAAGAGATCGAGACCATCCTGGTCAACATGGTGAAACCCCGTCTCTACTAAAACTACAAAAAATTAGCTGGGCATGGTGGCACATGCCTGTAATCCCAGCTACTCAGGAGGCTGAGGCAGGAGAATTGCCTGAACCCAGGAGGCGGAGGTTGCGGTGAGCCGAGATCGCGCCATTGCACTCCAGCCTGGGTAACAAGAGCGAAACTCCGTCTCAAAAAAAAAAAGAAAAATACCGGACCAAGGCCGGGTGCAGTGGCTCACGCCTATAATCCCAGCACTTTGGGAGGCCGAGACGGGTGGATCACGAGGTCAACAGATCGAGACCATCCTGGTCAACATGGTGAAACCCCGTCTCTACTAAAAATACAAAAATTAGCTGGGCATGGTGGCGCACGCCTGTAGTCCCAGCTACTCAGGAGACTGAGGCAGGAGAATTGCTGGAACCCAGGAGACGGGGGTTGCAGTGTGCCAAGATTGCGCCATTGCACTGCAGCCTGGGTAACAAGAGCGAAACTCCGTCCAAAAAAAAAAAAAATCAGACCAATAAAATATGAATTTCTGAAGGTGGCCCACTACTATCAATATTTTTTAAGCTGTCCATTTATAATACACAGCCAGAATTGACAACTACTAGTCTAGGGTGTGATCATGCATGTAGACAGCCAAGGTAGGTTGGAAAAGAAACCTGCAATCTGCAAACTGAAGAACTTCTAATAAAGTTTTCTTCTATTATTCCTGATATGAATAAAAACATGAGCTATGCTCAAAGTATTTCACATGCAGTAATATATTTCATATTCATAACAACTCAATAAGGGAGGTCTAGCATTATCCCTTTGTGAGGAAAATTAGACACAGCTGGGAAGAACAAAACTGTACTGAAATAAGAGTCCTAGGTTATCCATGAAGTTTAAGAAGTATATTATAAACACTAAGGCAACTACCCTTAAAACTCAAGACATATAGCTAATCAGCCAATGTGAAGATAAAATGGAATACTAAAATATACTCCAGTAATCCAAAAAGGAAGAAAGAAGAGACAGGACAAATTAAAAACAAACAGGCCGGGCATGGAGGCTCACACCTGTAAACCCAGCACTCTGGGAGGCTGAGGAGGGTGGATTACCTGAGGTCAGGAGTTCAAGACCAGCCTGGCTAACATTGCAAAACCCCATCTCTAATCAAAAAATACAAAAATTATCTGCGTGTGATGGCGCACACCTGTAATCCCAGCTACTCGGAAGGCTGAGACAGGAGAATCACTTGAACCCAGGAGGTGGCGGTTGCAGTAAGCCAAGATCGTGCCACTGCGTTCCAGCCTGGGTGACAGAGTGAGACTCCATCTCAAAAAAAAAAAAAAAAAAAAAAAAAAGACCAGCCCAGAGAACATAGTAAGACCCTGACTACACAAAAAAAAATTTTTTAATTACCTGCATGTGGTGGTGCACACCCACAGTCCCAGCTACTCAGGAGGCTAAGGCAGGAAGATCATTCAGCCTGGAACATTAAGGCTGCATACAGCGAGCCATGATTGTGCCACTGTACTCCAATCTGCATGACAGAGCTAGACCTCATCTCAAAAACAAACAAAAAAATCTGTATGCAAATGTTCATAGCAGCACTACTCAGAATAGCCAAAAGGTAGAAACAATGTAAATGTTCATCAAGTCATGATAAACAAAATGTGGTATTTCTATAGAACAGAATATTATTCAGCCATAAAAAGGAATGAAGTACTACTGTACCTACAAAACATTATGCTAAATGAAAGAAGCTGGACACAAAAGGTCACACATTGCATAAGTCCATTTATAGGAATATCCAGAACAGGCAAATCCACAGAGAGAGAAAACAGATTAGCGGGTGGCAGGGGCCAGGAGATTGGGAATGGGGAGCAACTGCTTAAAGGGTACATACAGAGTTTCCTTTTGGGATGATGAAAACGTTTGGGAACATTTAGTTCATGGTAATGCTTGCAAGACATTGTGAATGTACTGAACACCATTGAATTACGCATTTTAAGTGGTCGAAATGGCAAATTTCATGTTATATGAATTTTGTCTGAATTTTTTAAAAAAGGAATGAAGGAGTGATACATACTACAACATGGGTGAACCTTAAAAACACTATCCTAAATGAAAGAAGCCAGTTACAAAAGATCACATATTGTATGACTTCATTTCTATGAACTGTCCAAAACAGGCAAATCTATACAGATAAAAAATAAATCAGTGGTTTTCTAGGGCTAGGGGTCCAGGAGAGAGGGATTGGAGAGTAACTGCTAATGTATACAAGCATTCTTTCTGGATCGATGAAAATGCTTTAAAATTAGATTATACTAATGATTGCAAAACTGTAAATACACTAGAAATCATCGAAGTACCCCCTTTAAATGGGTGAATTTTATGGTGTGTAAATTATATCCCAACAAAGCTAATTTTAAAAAGGAAAAATTTAAATGGTCTAAATACTCCTATTAAAGGAATTAGACCAGATTTTAAAAAAAAAAAAAAACCCTAAGCTATTTATAGGATACACATTTTAAATATAAAGATACAGATGTGTTAAAAGTAAAAGGATGACTGATATTCCCGCCCCACAAGAGAGGGGATTATTCTCTATTATTCTCTACTAAAAATACAAAAATGAGCTGGGCATGATGGCAGGTGCCTATAGTCCTAGGTATTTGGGAGACTGAGGCAGGAGAATCACTTGAACCTGGGAGGCAGAGGTTGCAGTAAGCCGAGACCACACCACTGCACTTCATTCTGGGTGACAAATCTAGACTTCGTCTCAAAAAATGAATAAATATGCAGATGTAGTTACTGATCTTAAAAAATGAATAAATAAATAACAATGAGATACCAATACACACCTATTAGAATAGCCACAATCCAAAAGACTGATAATACCAAATAGGAATGAGAATGCAAACCACAGGAACTCTAACATTCACTGCTGATGGAAATGCAAAATAGACCAGCCCTTTTGGAAGGCAGTTTGGCAGTTTCTTACGAAGCTAAATACAGGCCTACTATATGATCCAGCAATCACATTCCTGAGGTATTTGATTATCCAAATTGATTTAAAAACTTAATAGTCACAAAAAACCTATACACAATGTTTATAAGCAGCTTTATTAGCAATCACCAAGACCTGGAACCAAGGATCTCCTTTGATAGGTGAATGGATAAACAAACTGTAGAACATCCATACAATGGATTATTTATCAATAAAAAGAAATGAGTTAGCAAACCACAAAATGATGTGAAGGACCATTAAATGTATACTGCTAAGTGAAAGAAAAGAAGCTAGTCTGGAAAGGCTACATACTATATGATTTCAATTATAAGACATTCCAGAAAAGGCAAACTATAGAAATAGTAAAAAACAGTGGTTGCCAAGGGCTTGGGCAGAGGCAAAGGTTGAAGAGTTGAATTGGAATAATTAGATGGTGGTGAAACTATTTGGTACAATGCTTTAATGGTGAATACATGTTGCCCAGGCTGGTCTCAAACTCCAGGGCTCAAGTGATCTGCCCATCTCAGATTCCCAAAGTGGTGGGATTACAAGTGTGAGCCACTGCACCTAACCTATGTCATACTTTTAAACATCATTTTAAACACAATTTTAGAGTGTACTCCTTCTACTTATGTTCTTTTTTTAATTTTTTTTTAGAGATGGGGTTTCACTGTGTTTCCCAGGCTGGTCCCAATCTCCTGAGCGCAAGCGATCTTCCCACCTCGGCCTCCCAATGTGCTGGGATTACAGCATGAGTCATCGTTCTACTTATTTTTTAAAGCTACTTATAAAACAGCCTCAGGCAGGTTCCTAAGGGAGGTAGTCCAGATAGATCCATGTGAGTATTGCCCCTGAATATCTTCCAGTAGGACACGATGTGAAGGTGGAAGACAGTGATATTGATAATTCTGACCTTGTGTAGGCCCTAGGCTAATGTGTATGTTTAAAAAGTGAAAAAAAAAAAAAAAAAAAAAGGCCAGACGCAGTGGCACGCACCTCAGGAGGCTGAGGCAAGAGAATCACTTGAGCCCAGGAATTGGAGCCCAGCCTAAGCAACATAGCAAGACTCCATCTTCAAAAAAAAATTTCATTTTAAAAAAAAAAAGGTTAAAAAAATTAAATTTTTTTATGGCCGGGCGCGGTGGCTCAAGCCTGTAATCCCAGCACTTTGGGAGGCCGAGGCGGGTGGATCACGAGGTCAAGGGATCGAGACCATCCTGGTCAACATGGTGAAACCCCGTCTCTACCAAAAATACAAAAAATTAGCTGGGCATGGTGGTGCGTGCCTGTAATCCCAGCTACTCAGGAGGCTGAGGCAGGAGAATTGCCTGAACCCAGGAGGCGGAGGCTGTGGTAAGCCAAGATCGCGCCATTGCACTCCAGCCTGGGTAACATGAGTGAAACTCCGTCTCAAAAAAAAAAAAAAAAAATTTTTTTTTTTAAATGGAAAAAAGCTTATACAATCAGGATTTAAAGAAAATATTCTTGTACAGCTGTATAATGTGTTTGCATTTAAGTGTAGTTATGAGAGTCAAAAATCAACAAACATTGGCTGGGCACAGTGGTTCAAGCCTGTAATCCCAGCACTTTGGGAGGCCAAGGCGGGCAGATCATGAGGTCAAGAGAAATCGAGACCATCCTGGTCAACATGGTGAAACCACATCTCTACTAAATATATAAAAATTAGCTGGGCGTGGTGGCGTGCGCCTGTAGTCCCAGCTACTCAGGAGGCTGAGGCAGGAGAATTGCTTGAACCTGGGAGGCGGAGGTTGCAATGAGCATTGTGCCACTGCACTCCAGCCTAGCACCCGGCGACAGAGCGAGACTCTGTCTCAAAAAAAAAAAAAAGAAAAATCAACAAACATTTTAAAGTTGATAAAAGTCAAAAGGTTACAATAAGCTAAAGTCAATTTATTATTGATCACAGAAAAAAATCTGATGAATTAAGTAAACCCTAATTGTACAGTGTTCATAAAGTGTACAGTAGGATACAGTAATGTCCTAGGCCTTCACGTTTATTCACCACCACTCATTCACTGACTTGCCTAGAGTAACTTTTACTCCTGCAAGGTCCTCTTATGACAAGTGCCCTAATATAGGTGTATCATGTTTATCTTTTATATTTGTTCTGTTCTGTGTTCTGTTCTGTGTTCCGTTCTGTTGTGTTCTGTTCTGTTCTGTTTTTAGACAGAGTCTCACTCTGTCACCTAGGCTGGAGTGCAGTGGTGTGATCTCGGCTCACTGCAACCTCCGCCTCCTGGTTTCAATTATCATGCTTCAGCCTCTCAATTAGCTAGGATTACAGGCGCCCACCACCATACCAGGCTAATCCTTTTATTTTTACTACAGACACAGCTTCACCATGTTGGCCAGGCTGGTCTCAAACTCCTGACATCAAGTGATCTGCCTGCATTTGCCTCCCAAAGTGCTGGGATTACAGGTGGGAGCAATCATGCCCGGTCCTTTTTTTTTTTTAAGACAGAGTCTTGCTCTTGTCGCCTAGCCTATATAGTACAATGGTGCCATTTCGGCTCACTGCAACCTCCACCTCCTAGGTTCAAGGAATTCTGCATCAGCCTCCCGAGTAGCTGGGATTACAGGCATATGCCACCACACCCAGCTAATTTTTGTATTTTTAGTAAAGACGGGTTTCACCATATTGTCCAGGCTAGTCTTGAACTCCTGACCTCACGTGATCCACCTGCCTCAGTCTCCCAAAGTGCTGAGATTACAGGCGTGAACCACCACCGCACCTGGCCTTTTTTTGTTTTTCTGAGATGAAGTCTCACTCTCTTGACCATTGCCCAAGCTGCAGTGTAATGACACGATCTCAGTTCACTGCAACCGCTGCCTCCAGGATTCAAGCAATTCTCCTGCCTCAGCCTCCCAGGTAGCTGGGACTACAGGCACAGGCCACCATGCCAGGCTAATTTTTGAATTTTTAGTAGAGATGGGGTTTCACTATGTTGGCCAGGCTGGTCTCAAACTCCTGACCTCGTGATCTGCCCATCTCAGCCTCCCAAAGTGCTGGGATTACAGGCATGAGCTACTGCACTCGGCGCCCAGCCCTTTTATACTGCATTTCTATTGCACCTTTTCTATGTTTAGATACACAAATATTCACCATTATGTTATAACTGCCTAGAGTATTCAGTACAGTAATATCCTGTACAGGTTTGTAGCCTAGGAGCAACAGACTATAAAATATAGCCTACATGTGTAGCAGGCTACACCATACGATCATGTAAGTATGCTCTATGATGTTCACACAATAACGGAATTGCCCAATGATGCATTCCTCAGAATGTAGCACCCTAGTTAAATGACTTACGATTATGTATATCTAATAAGAGAGTATCAAAATGCATGCAGCAAAACTTGACATACCTGAAAGGAGAAATAAATGAATTCACCACCACAGGGAATTCAACTCTCCTCATAGATGCAGTAATTCACAGAACAAGTGAACAGAAAATCAATAAGAATACATAAGATTTGAAGAACATTATCAACCAACTTGACATAATTGTTATTTATAGAACCCTGCACCCAACAACAGCAAGATAATCTTTTTAAGCACACAAAGAATATTCACCAGGATAAACCATATGCTGGACCATAAAACAAGCCTGGAAATATTTTAAAGAATGTAAATTGGCCAGGTGCGGTGGCTCACGCCTATAATCCCAGCACTCTGGGAGGCCAAGGCAGGCATATCACCTAAGGTCAAGAGTTCGAGACCAGGCCGGGCACGGTGGCTCACGCCTGTAATCCCACCACTTTGGGAGGCCGAGGCGGGTGGATCACGAGGTCAAGAGATCGAGACCATCCTGGTCAACATAGTGAAACCCTGTCTCTACTAAAACTACAAAAAATTAGCTGGGCATGGTGGCGCGTGCCTGTAATCCCAGCTACTCAGGAGGCTGAGGCAGGAGAATTGCCTGAACCCAGGAGGCAGAGGTTGCGGTGAGCCAAGATCGCGCCATTGCACTCCAGCCTGGGTAACAAGAGCGAAACTCCGTCTCAAAAAAAAAAAAAAAGAGTTCGAGACCAGCCTGGCCAACATGGTGAAACCCCAACTCTACTAAAAATACAAAAATTAGCCGGGCATAGTGGCATGCACCTATAATCCCAGCTACTCAGGAGGCTGAGACAGGAGAATTACTTGAACCGGGAGGTGGAGTTTGCAGTGAGTAATTTTTTTTTTTTGAGATGGAGTTTCTCTGTCACCCAGGCTGGAGTGCAGGGGCATGATCTCAGCTCACTGCAACCTCCGCCTCCCAAGTTCAAGCAATTCTCATGCCCCAGCCTCTGGAGGAGCTGGGACTACAGGTGCACATCGCCACTCCTGGCTAATTTTTTGTGTTTTAGTAGAGCTGATGTTTCACCATGTTGCCCAGGCTGGTTGCAAACTCCTGAGCTCAGGCAATCCGCCTGCCTTGGTCTCCCAAAGTGCTGGAATTACAGGCATGAGCCACCAGGTCCAGCCTGCAGTGAGTAATTTTTGTATTTTTAGTAGAGATGGGGAGTGCCACTGCACTCCAGCCTGAGCAACAGAGTCAGACTCCATCTCACACACACAAAAAAAAGAATATAAATTTTGCAGCATGTTCTCTGACTACAATGGAATTAAAGTTGAAATTATTAATATAAAGATACTATATAATATTGTCCAATATTTAGAAAGTAAATATCTCCTAAATAACCCCTAATCACAAAATAAACTGAAAAAGAAATTAGAAAATATTTTGAACCGAATGAAAATAACAAATCAATTTATTAGATGTGGCTAAAACAGTATACAGAGGGAAATTCATAGCTTTAAGCACTTGTATTAGAAAAGAAGAAAGTTCTGTGCTTGCTTCGGCAGCACATATACTAAAATTGGAACGATACAGAGAAGACTAGCATGGCCCCTTCACAAGGATGACATGCAAATTCGTGAAGCGTTCCAAGTAAAAAAAAAAAGAAAGAAAAGAAGAAAGTTCTAAAATCAATGACATAGATGTCCACCTCAAGATGCTATGGAAAAAAAGGAGATTAATCCAAGAAGTAGAGGAAAGAATAATAAAATGCAGAAATCAATAAAATTTAAAACGAGTAAGAAATAACACCCACCACCAGCACCACCCCCTAAAGAAAAAGAAAAAAAAAGAAATAACAAATAAAATATTGGTATCTCTGTATTAAGGAAAAAGCAAGAGTCTGGAATTACCAATATAAACAATGATAGAAGGCATATCACTACAGATCCTCTAGACATTAAAAAAAATAACAAAGGACTATCATAGGCTAGACAAGGTGGCTTATGTCTGCAATCCTAGCACTTTGGGAGGCCAAGGCGGGTGGATCACCTGAGGTTAAGAGTTCCAGATCAGCCTGACCAACATAGTGAAACCCCGTCTCTACTAAAAATACAAAATTAGATGGGTGCAGTGGCGCATGCCTGTAATCCCAGCTACTTAACAGGCTGAGGCAGGAAAATCACTTGAACCCCGGGTGAGGAGGTTGCAGTGAGCCAAGATCATGTCATTGTACTCCAGCCTGGGCAATGAGAACAAAATTCTGTCCCCCCCCCAAAAAAAAAAAAAAGAAAGAGAAAACCTAAATAGTTCCTATATCTCTAAGGATTGCTAGCAACCACTAGAAATAGGAAGAGGCCAGGCGCGATGGCTCGCACCTGTACTCCCAGCACTTTGGGAGGCAGAGGCAGGCAGATCACCTGAGGTCAGCAGTTTGAGACCAACCTGACCAAGATAGAGAAACCCCATCTGTACTAATACAAAATTAGATGGGTGTGGTGGTACATGCCTATAATCCCAGCTGAGGCAGGAGAACCACTTGAACCCATGAGGCAGAGGTTGCAGTGAGCTAAGATTGCACCATTGTACTACAGCCTGGGCAAGAAGAGTGAAACTCTGTCTCAAAAAAGAAAAAAAGGAAATAGGAAAAGGTAAGGAGGAGTCTTCCCTAGAGCCTACAGTGGGAGCACAGCTCTCCCAACACCCTGACCTCATATTTCCTACTTTTCAGAACTGTCAGAAAATAAATTCTTGCTGTTAGAAACCACCCTGTTTGCAGTAATGTATTATGGCAGCCCTAGGAAACTACTACACATATTAATATTTTGGATGTAGTGAAATCAAAAATACAGTAAATTTAATTTCACTTATTCCTACTTTTTTAGTGTGGGGGTACTAAAAAATTTAAATTACATACTTGATTTACATTGCATTTCTAGTGGACAGCATTAATCTAGCCAGTGACAATAAAGCAGGAAAAAAACGGCATGCATATGGATTGGAAAGAGTAAGTACAACTGGCTTTATCTGCAGACACGAATGTGTATAAAGAAAATCCTAGGAAATCTAAAAGGCATCACAACTAAAAAATGAATTTAATAATGTAACAATAAAAAGTAAATATACAAAAGATCCAGTTGTATTCCTCTACACTAAGAAATCTAAAAATACAGTATTACTGGCAATAAACAATAACAAAAATAATAATAAAGTGCTTAGGGATAAACTGAACAAAATACCTACAAGATTTATAAAATGGAAATTACAAAAACAGTCCCGGGGCCAGGTGCGTTAGTTCACACCTGTAATCCCAACATTTTGGGAGGCCAAGGCGGGTGGATCACCTAAGGTCAGGAGTTGCAGACCAGATTGGCCAACATGGTGAAACCCCATCTCTACTAAAAATACAAAAAATTAGCCATGCGTGGCAGCAGGCACCTGTAATCACAGCTACTTGCGAGGCTGAGGCAGGAGAATCACTTGAACCCAGGAGACAGAGATTATAGTGAGCCAAGATTGCGCCATTGCACTCCAGCCTGGGTGACAAGAGTGAAACTCCACCCAAAACACAAAAAGAAAAGCAGTACTGGGAAAATCAGAGTCCTAAATAAATGAAGAGATGTGCTATGTTAACGGATCAGAAGAGTCAGTATTATCAAGATGTCAATTTCACCATGAAGCTTTTTGTAGAAATTGACAAGATGATTCTATAATTTATATGAAAATGCAAATGTAAATTCATTTTCTATTTTCCACAAGTATATCTACATTCTGTATAAAAATGCAAAACAAGTTTGAAAAAAAGACAATGTTGGTGGACACACTATCTGACTGCAAGGCTTACTATAAAGAAATAGTAAAAAGCTGAGCACAGAGGTTGCACATCTGTAGTCCCAACTACTTGGGAAGCTGAGGAAAGAGGATCCCATAAGCCTAAGAGATGAAGGGCCTGGACAACATAGCAAGACCCCAACTCTTTAAAAAATTAAAAAGAGCCGGGCACAGTGGCTCACACCTATAATCTCAGCACATTAGGAGGCCAAGGCAGGTGGATCACCTGAGATCAGGAGTTCAAGACCAGCCTGGCCAACACGCTAAAATCCCATTTCTACTAAAAACACAAAAATTATCTGGGCATGGTAGCAGGTAATCCCAGCTACTTGGGAAGCTGAGGCAGGAGAATCGATTGAACCCCGGGGGTGGAGGTTGCAGTGAGTCAAGATAGCACCACCTGGGTGACAAAGGCAAAACTCCATCTCAAAGAAAAAAAATTAAAAAGAAAAAATGAAATAGTTAAAGTAATAAGTAGTATTGGTATAAGGATAGACATACAGACCAATGAGACAGAAGAAACCAGAAACAAACCCAAACTTAAACAAAAAATTAAAAAGTTGGAGGACAAGGTGAGTGGATTACCTGAGGTCAAGAGTTCAAGACCAAGAGCAGCCTGGCCAACACGGTGAAACCCCATCTCTACTAAAAACACAAAAATTAGCTGGGCATGGTGGTGGGCGCCTATAATCCCAGCTACCAAGGAGACTGAGGCAGGAGAATCACTTAAGCCTGGGAGATGGTGGTTGCAGTGAGCCGAGATCAGGCCACTGCATTCCAGCCTGGGCAACAAGAACAAAACTCCATCTCAAAAAAAAAAGTCAGGCCGGGCGCAGTGGCTCACGTCTGTAATCCCAGAACTTTGGGAGGCCAAGGCAGGTGGGTCACGAGGTCAGGAGTTCAAGGCCAGCCTGGCCAAGATGATGAAACCCAGTCTCTACTAAAAATACAAAAACTAGTCAGGCGTGGTGGCACGCACCTATAATCCCAGCTACTTGGGAGGCTGAGGCAGAGAACTGCTTGAACCTAGGAGGCAGAGGCTGCAGTGAGCTGAGATCACACCACTGCACTCCAGCGTGGGCAACAGAGCGAGCCTCCATCTCAAAAAAAAAGTCAAATCACCTATAACTGCCCAATTAATAAGAGGAACAAATGTGAAAAAAGAAGAAAAAGAAAGAAATTCTACAGACTAAAATGGCAAGATAATGGAATAGATAATAACTCATCTCCCTAACTAGATAGTGTGATTAGGAACCAGAAAAGATCTTTTAGAAAAAGTAGCACACAAATGGAACAGTATATATGCAAAGGCTCTGAGGGAAAGAATTTGAAAGTAGGCTGGTGTGACAGGTACACAGCGGGCAAGAAGATAAGGCTAAAGTGATATGGCTTGTGGACCACAGGAAATATCTGCATTATGTAACAGTTCTCAAGTCTATTTTTTTCTATCCCTACCACCGCTGTTCTCAATTCATGCCTAGGTGTCTTCAAGATTTTCTAGATGATGAACCTGCAGCCTCACTCAAACTGCTCTCTCAATTCCCTCCTTCATAATGGAGCCAAAGATATTTAACAGCTTAAAATCTGCCAGTGGCTCCTTACTTGACTGAAAGACCCTTCATGACATAACCTCTACTTACTCTCCAGCTTGGTACCCACTCCCTCTGAATTACTTGCATTTTAATAAGCTTCATCACATTTTTTCATTATTTCGTGCCTTCTTAGAGCAATGTGTAAGTTTTTAATCAGATGTCTTCTATGTAAACCTTCTCTAATCCACACCACACAGGTGTCTCCCTCTGTTCCTGCAGCATATTTTGCTCCATTCTATATTTGTTGTGTTGTAGTTATGGTGCTTATTTATAGGACTGTTTAACCTATTAGACCTTACTAGTCACCTTTTTATATCATTCTTTATTATTTATTATTCCTAGCAAATACAAAAGCACCTCTTTAACAGCTCCTCCTTTCCACAATTAAAAAACAGATTTATAACGTTTCTGCTTTTAGGATCTAAGAATCCTTAAATTAAGAGATAAATGAACTGTACATACAAAATAAAAAGCTAGATTCTCAGATGAGAATATCTCCCAGCTAATAAAATAAGAAAAGAAAAATATATCGAAGAAAAAACTCGATTCGAGGACAACCGTTAAATATTACAAAGACAAACTAAAACATTACCAAGATATATAAGATGACTCTTCTATAAGCCAACAGATAATAAATCTGGATTTGATTTGTAGACATTAGGTTTGCTTGATACGAAAAACACTTAGAAACATTTAAGCCCCACAAAATTACTGAAATATAAGAACTACATGACTTTTTATCTTATAAAAGTTAATGTACACAAATTTGGATCATGTCATTAACAGGAGAATTATGAATATATATTTTGATTCCTACTCAATGAATTTAAGTGATACATGCACATCTACAGTCTTTCACCTTGTTTCAATTCACTTCTCAATTGCAGCAGCCCTAATAATCTACTGCAAAGAAAATAATTCAAAGAAAGATGACTTTCCCAAAACTTCAAAAAGTAATTTGGCATAGACCCATGGACCATCACATTAGCAAAACAATTTTATCATAGCATTATTTTAAGGGTAAAAAAGTATGGGCCAGCATGGTGGCTCACGCCTGTAATCCTAGCATTTTGAGAGGCTGAGGTGGGTAGATCACTTGAGCTTAGGAGTCCAAGACCAGCGTGGGCAATATGGCGAAACCCCGTCTCCACAAAAAACACAAAAAGTTAGCCAGGTGTGGTGACACACACACACGCACACACACCTGTAGTCCCAGCTACTATAGGGCTAACGCAGGAGGATCACTTGAACCCGGGAGGTAGAGGCTGCAATAAGCTGAGATCGTGCCACTGCACCCTAGCCTGGGTGACAAAGTGAGACCCTGTCAAAAAAAAAAAAAATAGAGTAAAAAAGTGGAATTACTAAAATGTTAAGATATGGAAGTGGTTAAATAAACTGAGACAGTAAATAAAACTCTGGACTACTAGAAGCCATAAAATAACAGTTATGTGGCACCACAGAAAGCATGTTAAATCGAAAGACAATTATATCAACACTAATCATAGAATTATACACAAGCACAGATAGGATTAGAATATTATACTACTATATTATAGAAGTATAACAGGATTAAAGTACAGAAAATATAAGTGTTAGATCAGCAAGTGTAATTTAAAAGTTTTCTTTTAAATTTCTTTTAATTATGTTACATTTTTTTCAATTAAAAGTTTCAAAGGCTGGATATAGTAGCTCAAGCCTGAAACCCCAGCATTTTGGGAGGCCTAGGCAGGTGGATCACATCATCAGGAGTTCAAGGCCAGCCTGGCCAACATAAAGAAACCACTTCCCTACTAAAAATTTAAAATTTAGCCAGGTGTGGTGGTGGGCGCCTGCAATCCCAGCTACTCGGGAGGCTGAGGCAGAAGAATCGCCTGAATCTGGGAGGCAGAGGTTGCAGTGAGCCAAGATCACACCACGGCACTCCAGCTTGAGTGACAGAATGAGAATCTGTCTCAAAAAAAGAAGTTTTCAAATTCCATATTAAGCTCTATTACATTCACACACTTACACATGTAGAAAATGTTTTAAATCTTTTCTCTGGCCGGGTGCGGTGGCTCACGCCTGTAATCCCAGCACTTTGGGAGGCCGAGGCGGGTGGATCACGAGGTCAAGAGATCGAGACCATCCTGGTCAACACGGTGAAACCCCATCTCTACTAAAACTACAAAAAATCAGCTGGACATGGTGGCTCGTGCCTGTAATCCCAGCTACTCAGGAGGCTGAGGCAGGAGAATTGCCTGAACCCAGGAGGTGGAGGTTGCGGTGAGCCGAGATCGCGCCATTGCACTCCAGCCTGGTTAACAAGAGCGAAACTCCGTCTCCAAAAAAAAAAAAAAAAAAAAAATCTTTTCTCTGAAATTGTGCACAAAAGAAAGAGAAATTAAAAAAAAAATGTTTTAAAGCTTTAAACTAACTTTTTCCCACAAAATACTAAGTTTTAAATTTCAAATAATAAAACTACCTAATTTGGAATATCCTACAATCTGAGGCTAAAGAATTATTGTTTTACAATAGCTGTACTTACTATGTGAAATGCTTTCTCCAAATTTTAAATTTTAAAAAGGAATTTCCCAGCCAGATGCAAAGGCTTATGCCTGTGATCCCAGCACTTTGGGAGGCCAAGGCAGGCAGATTACGAGGTCAGGAGTTCAAGACCAGCATGGTCAACATGATGAAACCCCGTCTCTACCAAAAATACAAAAATTAGCTGGGCATGGTGGTGCATGCCTGTAATCCCAGATACTCAGGAGGCTGAGGCAGGAGAATTGCTTGAACTGGGACCTGGGAGGTGGAGGTTGCAGTGAGCTGAGATTGTGCCACTGCACTCCAGCCTGTGCTACAGAGTGAGACTCCATCTAAAAAAAAAAAAAAAGAATTTTCAATTCCAACAAGGCATCCCTTTACCAAAAGTCTATCGGTCAAACTGACAATCTGTGGCACCAGTATAAAGAAAATAAACATTTTAATTCGATTATAAAAGCTTATTTGCCCTTACTATTCAGCAACCACATTATATTGGAAATTCAAACTATGACAGAAATTCTGTTTTGCAAATCAAAAAGAACAAACGAAACAACCTGCCACTGACTCAGCAACTTTCTTTTTTATTTTACAACCTGTACTTAAGCTGCAAACTTATGACTAAAACCTAGCTTTCAATTTTTTTTTTTTAATCAGGTAGCCTCCAGAACCAGAATAGGCTCTGAAGGACTCCCCCAGCTTTCAAACTGAGCAGCAAAGCCAATGCAAAACCAATATTTGTTTTGGCAGGAAACTCCAATGAAAATATGAGATGTTTTGGTCTTAACTGGCAGATACACAAAGAGCAAAGAAAGGTGTCTTATTGAGTTATTATTTATAATGTAAAATCCCTTGTGTATAGCTACAAATTCGCTTTTATTGCAGAAACTTAATATGTTTCTTTAGAGAAAGCACCTCAACCAAATAATCTCCCAAATTTGGCACCAGGAATTGTTACAGCCTACACACCACTGCAGTTCCTTGTAATTTAAAACATTTGCGTTTTAAGAATAGTCTCCACATTCCAACCATGCTGCCAATTTCTTCAGCTAAAAGCTTAAGTTTATACTACAAAATACTGTATTTACTCTCGACAAAAGAATGCACTCATTTACAGAGTATACAGAACTAAATTACTACTCCAGTATACAACTTCAAAATTTCTCCAATATACAGCGTCAGCATTTCTAACATCATAGTTTTTCTATTATCCAAATCAGTAAGTCTAAATAGTAGTACTGTACACTGAACGAGGTACTACTGGCCAAAGTTAAGGCAATATGATCAGTTCACTAAAATAGGTTACACAAAAGATCAGACCCCTAAACTCAAAAAATTATTTTGCAAAATGGTCAACGGAGATACCAACGGGGAGGAAACTGTGGATTGAGTGGCAGAAAACCCTTTGCCATTACTGAAAATTTCAAGACAAGTCAAAGCACGCCTATATGAGAGGCAGATCATGTTCATGAAAACAAATCTAAGTTCACTGCTGAGTTCCCAATCTCACAGCAAGAAGGCAGTTTAGCAACTCTTTAACAGTAATACAAAGGACAGTACAGAAAATACAGAGGTTTCTGGTTTTTTTTCAAGGTTATGGTGATCAAGAATAGGTATCCTTTAATGTTCAGAGATAAAATTTTCCTTTTGCAAGTAATATTGCTCTTATCGCAGATACACAGAAAAATCATACAACGCTCTACATTTCTGATAGTGTAATACACACGACCACATCAAATCAAGTATTTATCCAGAATTCAGCGCCTTAGCACTAACGTTCTCCCCTCTCATTATACTCAGACAGGAAGGAAAAACCTATTCCTAAGTAAATTAGGGCCTGGGAAGAATGCCTCAACAACGGTTTGCACGCAATTAAGCAGGATCAGTGGGTCAATTTCTCAGGCTACAACGCTGGACGGTATCTCGGAGGCACAGGTAGAGACAGCTGAGGGTTCACTACTGGAAATGACACTTTCCTTCACATTTGCGCAAGTTACTGCAGTAACCACCCTAAATTTTCCCGTGTGACACACACATAGATAATGAGAGGAGGATGGGGTACTATTTAAAAACTGGGTCATTCCCTATTAGTGCAGATAAAAGATGGTCTTCGAGAGGAAAAAAGTCTATGAAGCAGAAAAAGAGAGGAAAAAAACGACATGACAGCATTCTTTAAAAAAAAAAGTCACAGCTCTTTACAGGACTCAGTACTAGGGGTTCATTCCTTGGTTTTATTTGTTTAGTTACTCCAGAGTTAAAAGGACCCTGCCTTCCGAAAAACCATCCCTCACAAAGAAGCCCTGAGGGTCAGGCACCGTAAAGCAGAGAAGAAAACGTCCTCAACTCACAGGCGACACCTGCCCAGGTCTCCCTCCTCCCAGTTGTCCCTGGCACTTCTCAGTCCCCCAATCCCTCTCAAGACAGCCCGCCACCCCTGGCTCTAGCTCTCCGCACTCTCGGCCTCAACCCCTCTGGGAAACCCCGATCCGGCTCCCTCCGCACCCCGGCCCCAACCCAGGCGGCGCCCGCGGTACCTGGGCCAAGACCTCTCGCTCTAGAACGCAAATGATTCTCAGGGGCCCGGGAGGCGGCGCGGGGAGGCTCTTCAGAAGCAGCCTTTCCCCGACCGCTTCCCGCAGGCTCCGGGGACTCCCCGCCCCCGGAAACCGCAGAGATTTAGACCGGGAACTCCAGCCGCGGCCACTCTCAGCCTCCTCGGCGACCCCCCCGTAGGCCGGCCACTCGGAACTCAGCGCTCCCGGCTCTACCTGCCCGGCGTCCTCCCAGCCTCCCAGCGCAGGCCCGCGAGGGCACCACGCAGGCTTCCTTCCCCAAAGGCCCCGCGCCGCAACCTCACCTGCCGCCCGCTCCTCAGTCAGCGCTACCGCGACACGGCTTCTTCCTGGAGCATGAAAGCGCCGGCTTCGCGGCCTGGGCGCGCTCTGCAGGGCAGGGCGGGAGACTGGCTCCAGCGGCCGCCGCCGCCTCGCCCCGGTCTGCGCCTGCGCCGCCTCGCGGGCTGGGTTTCGGAGGGGCGCCGCCTGCAGCCGGGGGTAACGGCCGGAGCGCTGGTCAGCACGGGCGCCTCGGCGCTCTGTGCCGTAGGGCAGTGCGGCCGGCGGGTTGCCTAGGAGCTGCCTGCGGCGCGGTCGTCCCAAGACCAGACCGCCATGTTTCCGTTCCCGTTTTCCTTTTCTTCCCCTCCTTCCGCCCCTTTCCAGAGAACACACTTTCCTTTCCCCCTCCCTCTCCCTTTCCTCCTGCGGGGGCGGGGGGAAAAGGGCGGGGTGGGGGCAGAAAAAGGGGGAAAGGGGCGGGGCGGCGCTCACGCCCCGCCCCAGGGGAGGGCCGAGGCCCCGCGGCCACCGCGCCTCTCTCCCCAACCCCTGCGCGACCCTACGGGGCGAGGGGTCTGAAACCTGCGGGCTTCCAAGCCCCTCCTCCGCGTTCTCGCGGCCGGGAGTGCAGAAACTGAGGTGGAGAGAAAGGGCTCAGGAGGCCGCTGTGCACCCATTCCTGCGGGGTTCAGACTCGCCTGTGATGTGCGTTTATTGCCTTGGACTCAGGCAGGTGGCGGCTGCTTCTCTCCGAGTTTTCAAAGACAGGAAAAGTAATGCCGAGTAGCTGAAGGTCACTGGAGACAGTGCCGGGAGGTAAGTGAAGATTTCCTTCCCACGGTGGGAACTGGAATTCCCACGCATGAGTAGGGGGCTCCAGGACCCCAGAGAGAACGCACGCTCACGCTTCCCGAAGCCCCTTGGCTCCGGCACCCCTTGTGAGTTTCTGGGCGCACTAGGTGGGTGTCGCTTCTTTGGCCCAGATTTGAGGATGGGAATTCCTAATGGAGAAATTTTCATTTGCATCATTAGCACCCTCACGCCTCCTAAGTGTAGCCTCATTATCCACACTGACGCCGGCCGAGTCATTTCGCTGTAATGCAAATTTTGCAGGATATTTTTGGACAGCGTTTTTAAGTTATCATAGTAAATGAAAAAGAACAATCACTAGTTATTTAGGAAAAAGGAAATGGTTTGAAATATATTGAGAACTTTTTATCTCTGGCAAAATTAGAAAAACAACTTGGCAAATGACTTCACAGATTCCGTGATGGGTCAAAATCAGAACCGGTAAGATTTTTGCATATCTGGTGAGTATCCACATACATGATGATCATTTTCCTGAGAATTACACTCTTCTTATTCAATCTGTATTTTTGCATAAAAATATGAGATTAGACCTGGGGCATAGATGCACTGCTGTCCATTTATTTGTGAAGTTTATTGCATATCCATGGATAATTTGAGTTTTATATTCAATAGCAGAATCTATTTTTCTAACCACATAAGCAGTGAGAATTGATTTCAGGAGAAATACACAGCAATAAAAATAAGACTTATTTAATAACAGTTTGGAGCCAGTTTGGGCCCCCCGAAAACTATCTTTGACATTGACAACCCGAAGAGCAGAAGTTTGTGAAAGGATCTAATACTTCAAAATTTAACTTGTGGACTTACTTTCTTTCCTTCACAAAGTGTAAGTTAATTACAGTTTTAAAGTAATATAAATTTCTGTGGCCGGGCGCGGTGGCTCAAGCCTCTAATCCCAGCACTTTGGGAGGCCGAGGCGGGTGGATCACGAGGTCAAGAGATCGAGACCATCCTGGTCAACATGGTGAAACCCCGTCTCTACTAAAAATACAAAAAATTAGCTGGGCATGGTGGCGCGTGCCTGTAATCCCAGCTACTCAGGAGGCTGAGGCAGGAGAATTGCCTGAACCCAGGAGGCGGAGGTTGCGGTGAGCCGAGATCGTGCCATTGCACTCCAGCCTGGGTAACATGAGTGAAACTCCGTCTCAAAAAAAAAAAAGTAA